>NC_056743.1:112408742-112481242 GCF_019279795.1 Protopterus annectens
ATAAAAGGGCTGTGGAGGTGCTGTGATGAGGCCTAAAGTCATGTTGAGAGGGGTCAGAATGTTTCCTGTATTTGAGAAGCTGTTTGTAAATATATTTCTCTAGGATTTTTGAGAGAGGGGAGAGGATGGCAATGGGTTAAAAGTTAGAGGGATCTGTGGAGTTACCTCCCTTGTGAAGGGGAATAGTGTAGAAGGATTTCCAGATGTCAGGAACAGTAGATTCATTAATAGAGGGGTTTATAAGGATAGAGATGGGATAAGCAATATTAGCTGCAAGTTTGAGAAAATGTGGGGGGAGGTTGTTAAAGGAGGGAGAACAGAACACGGTTTAAGTTTCAGTAGGAGGGATCCAATGTAGGCAATGGAGATGGATTTTAGGGAAAGGCTGTAGAGGGGCAGGAGCTGGGGGTGGTGGGGGATCGAGTTATGTTGTGGCCTGGAGGAGTAAGTTTGCAGATGGATTCTAGGAAGTGATCAAGTAAGGTGGCAGTCTCAAGTGGTGTGTTACTGGGAAAGGGTTAGGGGTAGCGGGCTTCCCTGGGTGAAGAATTCTGTTCCTGGCATTCCAAATGTTTTTAGAGTTGGAGTTATGGGTAGATTGAGCTTCCTGATAGAATTATTTTCTTGTCCTGAGTGACTTGTTTTTAGCAAGGTTTATGAGTTCTTTGTATTTAAGGAGAAAAGAAGATTGTGGACTTTAGCCATTCCTTCAAAGTACTGTTTCCAAGTTTCATTATGGACAGGGTGTCTTTGGTGAGCCAGGGAGCTGAATTAGTCTTGACTCAATTTTTCTAACTGGAGAAAGTTTATTTAGTATGCTAAGGCAAGTATTGTTGAGATCAAGAACTGCATCATTTAGAGGGAGATCATAGAAGTGTGACCAGTTAACTAGAGAGCAGCAACAAGTGAAGACTTCAGAGCACCACCACGGCAACTGGATTATTCAAATTCCAAATGAACGACCAAATAAAAATAAAAATGAGTGTTTATTAAAGGACAAAGGCAAACTGTGTAAAATAAAAATCGATAAGCGCTTTCGGCTATTCAGCCTTCATCAGATCGTAAGACTTATTTCTAAAACATCATTTAAAAAGAAATGTTTTAGAATTTGAATAATCCAGTTGCTGTGGTGGTGCTCTGAAGTCTTCACTTGTTGCTGCTTTACTTTTTTGCCTTCATCACCTTCAGTGGGATTTGAAATTATTTTGCTCCCATAGTTAACTAGAGAGAGTTGGTAGTTAAAGGTTTCCTCACTGAAGTTAGCTAGATTGTGGAATTCTCTATAGGAGGTGAGTTTTGATGGAGTGGGAGGGCAGCCTTTGAATGAAGGTAGGGAGGTGGTCACTTAATGAGTCAGGTATGGTGGTAAGATTGTGGTAGTAGTTAGGGCTGGATGTGAGTATCCAATCTAGAGTTGAAGAGGTGTTTTTGTTAATACAGGTGGGGGGGGTTATAAGCTGAGTGAAACCGTGGAGGTTGATTCTGAGAGGGAGAATTTGGTGTTATTTTATTCTAATCAGTGTTGACATGTACTAATAGGACTGTCTCGTAGGGCAGATGCTGGGAGAGCCAAGATGGAATAGACTCTAGAAAAGGTATATTGCTGCCAGGGGGAATATCTATGGTGGCTATGGCAAATTGTTTGCATTGGTTAAGATATATTAGAGACAAAGCTCCATGAAAAATAGGTACAAATCTGTACGCCAAATAACATTTGCGTACATAATTACGTAACCCCGCCCACTCCAGTGGAATTTTGAGATACCAACTTTCAAATGCAAACTGAAGAACAGACAACTAAAATATGGCCCCAGAGTCCCAAACCCTGTAGTAAATGGTAACATTTTTTTAAATGTGTAGCAATGATGTTTTGTGGTAAAAGTGTGGCATTTCAGCAAGCAATGGTTTCAACCACACACCTTCAATGAAATGTCGGTTTCTCTTGTAAAGGTTTCAGCAGTTAACTGCTGTTTCTCTTGCAAGCAAGCAAAGTAAAACAGCTGCAGACTCTACTGTTTCTCATCTCATTAGATAGTTAATGCACACACATTTCTCAATGTAAGCAAAGATTTCTTTTTTCCCCCGCACATAAGGTAAAACAAGTATATAAACTACCTGCACATGCACAAAGGTGCCTCAACATAGCAGGCAATGTATGCAGGAGTCACTGCTGAAAGCAAAGTTACTGAACACAAAGAATCTACCCCACTTCCACAGCTCACAAACTATCCATATGTTGTGAAAGTACTTTATCTGCAAATTTGTCTATCAGAAAACAGCACACACACATCTACAATTCAAGTGTTAAGGTAGACACAGGGATGTCGGGAGGCATACGCACTGTACTGATTTCAGTACAACTTCTTTAGAAAAGGGGGTAGCTTTTTTAATTAAAAACAATTGCATATTTTTCTTTTTTAAACAGCGTTGACTCCTTGACTCCTTTACGTATTTTTAAAACAGAGTTCTCCTTTAAGGATGCTGACTCCTCCTTTAAGTTACATTTTTTTTTAAGAATGCTGGGCACCAAAACCATAAAGCAATTGCAATTTACCAGCCAGTCGGAATTGAGCTCACATCACATCATGTCCGGCTGGCTGCGAGCGGGAAATGTGCATAGCTTGAATGGTTGTAGTGGAGGGGCATGGCAATCGCGAATGGATTTTGTGTGGGTGAACGGATTATCAGGCAAGGAGATGTGTGTGTGTGTGTGTGTGTGTGTGTGTGTGTGTGTGTGTGTGTGTGTGTGTGTGTGAATGCCCCCCACATAATACACCTGCTGGCCATAGGCATTTAGGCTCAAACCCTGTACTTTTGCCTCAGAGTAAAAAGAGCCTAAAGTCCCCAACCACCACCATTTCTGAACTTTGTTCAGATTTTTTTTTCCTAACAGTTGTGAGCTATGGTGAGAAGTGAGAAGTGAAGTTGTATTCCCCAGCTGTGGTGAAGTGAGAACTGAAGTTGTATTTCCCCCATTATTGTTTTTGTTGTTTGTCCAGGTTTTTTGTGCTAAGGTGTGAAGTGAGAACTGAATTTGTATTCTCTCATTATTGGCTTTGTTTATCCAGGATTTCTGTGCTAAGAGGTTGAGAGCTATCTAAATGATAGCCATTATGTTTCAGTCTTCCGATTTTTCAAACTGCTGATTTAACATAGTGGTATGTTGCACTAACTGTAGTGCATATGGTTCTGGGTTTAAGACATGCATGGTGGTAACACAGCATTTTATTCTAGCAACTTTCCAAAATTATACAAGCAATGTTTAATATGTCCCTGGTTTTTGGGCTTTTGCCACCTCCCCCCAATAAATGTTGGCTTTTTCCAGATTTCTTGGGCTGCAAAGGTTGAGATACAGCTGAGTGTCGAGTACATTTTACAAGGAGCTGAGAGCTGCAGGGGAACTAAAGTTTAGTGCTGTTTATGCTTAGTCTGCTTGTATTGTTAATAGCACAACAGGTAGTGTACTTGTTTTTGATGCAGAAGGCTGTGTGTTCTTCTCCCACAGTAGTTAGATGCATTGTGGATACTGTAGTTTTGTAAAGGGGGTAGATGCTGTAGTCCTTTTTGGCGAATATATCTAGTAGTAACTATGAACCTGTTAACAGTTTGCCATACATTCCCTATTGCAATATTACTAGTGTATCATTTTTTTAATGCAACATAGGCAATTTATTTCTCAAGGGCAACAGGCACTTTATTTGTAGATGAAACAATGAAATATAAAGTTGTTTGCTAGCAGCAACCTCTTCATTAGTTACAGGTTTCTTTAATGTGGAATTATGTAGATGGCTTTTACTAGTTAAGAGTTTGTGCATATTTACTGATACTGGTAGACTGTAGAAGTTTGAGTAGACTTTTATGATGGAAATGTTCTGAATTCGTCTGTTTTGTCATTATTGGTGCATGCATTTATTTCACTGTTTACTGGAAAAATGTTCAAAACAATACATTTAAAACGCTCTCTAACTATACTGTATTGTACAAGGAATATAATTTAATACAATCAGGAAGGTGTATCAAAGAGCACATGTATGTTTCATGTGCAAGGTGCCTATGATTTGAAAACAGCCCATAGTTAATCTTCATCTGCCATTGGCAAAATGTATTTTCTTTGAATGTGGGTTTCAATGCTGTTTCAATGAATGTGAGTTTCAAGGGCAGAGAAGTTTTAATGCTAAGTCTAGTTTCATTGTAAGACTGCATTGCTTTGTTTAGCAGATATTTATTTGTGTTTGTGCTGTAAAATGAAAAATAAAACTTTTCTGGCAAATCATTTAGGAATGAAGTCACTAAATAATGACAGACGAAGTTTCAGATGTCATAATCTTCAGAAAAATGCATGTAAAAGCAACACCTGTTTTTCTATCAACTGTTTTAAGATTATACAAGATCAATTTTTAGTACTGTTTGTATGTTCCCCCAATATATTTGGCCATGTCCAGATTTCCTGCATTAAGAGGTTGAGAGGTATGTGCAAATAAATCGCTTTATAGAATTAGGAATATCCAAATCTCTCAACTGTCCCCAATTTTGGCTCAAAATGTTGCTCTCCCCCTAATAATCCCCCCACAAAATAGCAATTTTGGAAGAAAACGTGGAGGGTTTACAATTATAAATAACTGTAATGATCAGAGTTATACATTACTTTTATTTCAGAAATGCATGTAGATTCTCTAATTTTGTCAGCTGCTCAAGTGAACAGTGCTCATATTAAAATGGTGTCCCTTCTTTGACAGGTATGTATTGTCTGGCAATTTTATATTTTTGCATCACATTTTTGGTCCGTTTTTCATAACATTGCTGTTTTCTTGCAAATTAGTGGCAAATCATTAAAGACTGAAGTTAGAAAATAATGGCAGACATTTGAGTTTCAGATTTCATACCTTTCAGAAAATTCGTACTAATGCAAGACCTGCTACTATTCTATTATCTTTCTAAGTTTATAAGAGCAATATTTAGAAAAAATTTCCTTATTTTTGGGCCTTTGCCTCAGTTTTATTTATGGGTTTGTTGGTCTAAGAGGTTGAGAGGTATTTGGTGAGTGTGCGCGAGAGAGCGAGAGAGAGAGAGGTAGCATACCTCTCAACTGTCCAAATTTTGCAGAATGTCCAGATTTTTGCCCCATATTTTGTCTGTTCTTCATAAATGTTGTGATTTTCTAGAAAATAATTGAAGGCTGTAGTTGCTAAATAATGACAGACATTTGAGTTTCAGACCATGTCCTTTAGAAAAATTCATACTAGCACAAATCCTGTTATTCTAGCAACTTTCTCATACTAGCACAAATCCTGTTATTCTAGCAACTTTCTCATACTAGCACAAATCCTGTTATTCTAGCAACTTTCTCATACTAGCACAAATCCTGTTATTCTAGCAACTTTCTAAGTTCACAAGAGCATTATTTAATATCTGTCCCTGTTTAATTTTAGGCTTTGTCCATATTTCTTGCACTAAGAGGTAGGTAGGGGTGTGTGTGAATGAAATACCCTAGTTAGGGGTAGCAGGTGGTTAGTAATTTACTCAAGCTCAAAACCTGTACCTTAGTTACAGAAAACAAAAACATGAATCCTCTACCCCAACTACCATTCTACATTTTTCAAAGAACTGACTTTCAGGTTCATTTTCAATTCAAGGAACCGAGTTTCAATGAATCTATATTATATTACTGAAGAGGCATTACAGCGAATACCTCTTCATCGACACTAAAAGAGCGAACCGTGAATTATGAAAATGGTCGTAGCTTGGCTGGGGAGGGGGGTAACAGTTTGAAAGCTGTGAGTACAAATTTGAAAATCCTAGCTACACTCCTGGGTAGACAACAGCAGCATCATCTTCACCCTGAGCTGTCAGATGTAGAGTGACCCTGATCCACAGGCCAAGCAAGGTACACTTGCCCAAAGTAAACAATGAAATAAACAGGTACCAGCAGACATGATCATGTCAGTTTCTCTTCAGGTATAACAATGCCTGGCCTCAAGAACAAATTTTACATAAGACCACACCCAATAAGTGACTGCTCAGTCTAAGCTGAATTATTTCATCTTTCAAATTCTATTTTGGCAAGGTACGGCAATACACAGTTAGAGCATTTCTGTGACTATATAAAAAAATAAGTCACCCAGTTATTAATTCTGTACAAATATTTCTAATCAGAAATTGTGCAAGTCTGAGAATACCTAGACATGTTAAAAAAATCTCTTTCAGACGTTCAGCTGAGGTTCCAATATTTAGAACTATACTGTCTGGTTACTTTAAGTAGTAAGGTCATCGTGTAACCCACCAATATTAAAGATGGTCCAGATATCAAACACATTCATTTTAAATGTTTTTTTGTGGGGTGTCACCTTCACAAACTATATAATTTTGAATTCCATATCAGTATATGGCAAACTAAACAGCATAGTTCTTCCACGTGATATTTCAAAACAAGACAGTGAATGTCGCACTATTTTGATCACCATAGCTACTAACAAAGCACAGCTAACTGTAAAAACACAGTACAGTTATTCACAGGAGCAATTCACAACTGAAATTCAGGTTCTGGATAAAAAAACAAAGCAATACCCTGTATGTAAGAAATCAGAAAGCACGAATGGGATAACTAGCAATCTATGGGAGAAATATAATCACTCAGCAGAAATATAGCTCCAAGGGTCCTAGTTCAACACAGTTGAGTTCCAGATTAAATCCTCACTTGGAAAACGTTTCAGAAATGTTAAATAGTGGTGCATTATTTTAAAAGAAAAATGCATTTCACCAGTCTTCCATTTTTTAAGTTTAGCCAAAAGCTTATGGAATTCTTGAAACTTCGCTATCAATAATAAAACAAATGAAACAGACAAGTATGAACTGGCAGCCCACAATTACTCAGATAAACACACGATGACATCTCATTTGTTCCAACTAGTTCAATATACAAAGCAAATACAGCTATAAAGGTTGCAGTGCAATAACAAAAAAAGAAACAGCAGCAATAAGACTGAAGGACACAGCACAGCACGCATATACTAGATGGTTCTAAAAGGCACAGAAACTAAAAGCCAAACTAAACCAGTGAGAAGTACAAGTCCCAAAATCAGATACTCATCTCATCCCGCAAAGTTTTGACAGGAGGATTGATTTATAACTGAGGCACACACACATACAAGCTGACCTTTTACCAGCAACACTTCTGGTCCAGATAGCTACTTCCAATCCTGACAGAACACATAAAGGAAAATGTGGTTTCCCATTTGGATCATTGTATCTACTTATCAGCTTTCATTATATCTACTTATCAGCTTAGCCTTTTCGGGACTGGGAGGTGAACAGGTGAAAGGATATAGTGTTGTGCCGTTTGTAAGGCAGTCTCATTAATTACATGATGTGGAGATTGTAGAAATGTAGTGCTGTTGTTGCTACCTCTCTGAACATATAAAGTGAAGTCTTTAAAGTAGAAACAATTAAGACAAGTGCCCAAAGAACAAAATGGTAAACCTCAAAAAAGCACTTCAGAAGGACCCCTCCAACAAACAACTTTAACACTATCACCAGAGTTTGCATCTTAAGACTTCAACAAATGTTGAAGTCTTAACAATAAAAATGCTGGTTATAGAGTTAAAGCATTTATGTGCTTTGAGTAAGGTAGTGTGTGTAGTGTTGCTTACAATAAAGTATTTTTCCCGTTGTTGTGCCGCTTGTGCTGCTGTTTGTAGGAGGTGCCCTTCCGAAGTGCTTTTTTGAAGTATTTAAAGGACGTGATCCACTGGGAAAATATGGCTTAAGGAATGGAAAACTATTTGTTTAATAGCAGAGGAGTCTGTCTCTGCTTTACATCGCTTCCAAGAGTGTAAAATAATTTTTTTTTTGTTTTGTCAGCATTTTTATATGATCTGGCTTGGTTTAAAGTGCAGTGCTCTTGCATTCCTCACATTTTCCTTTAGACGTTTTACTGTCCGTTTTTTTTTTTTCAGTCGAATTCCTATCTTTACTCTGTTTCTTCTGCATTAGGTCTGAAAAATAAACTTACAGGAATGATGACAAATTTAGTACTTCTAAGCAATTGTTAGAGGCCTTTATTAAGGAATAATCAAAATGTACGTCCATGATTTGTACCTTAGTTTGCTGATCGTTATTTGTATAGACTACTGCGGTGCCTGTTGTGCCGTTTCTCATTTCAGGCTTAACAGAACTGCCATTTCTGTTGCAAAGAAAATTAATTCACACACGCTTCTCAATGCAAGCTAATCGAATGAAAAATTATCTCTAGCACGTAAGATAACAGGCATAAAAGAAAAGAGCTGCAGACTCTGGCGTTTCTCAGGTTTTTTTTTTTTTGCCTTATCTGGAGGAAGAAAGATGGGCTGTGCGCTGCCTAGCTGACAGCGTCTCTGCAAGTTAAATTAACGAATGGCTGCATGTGATGACCATGAAGACGTCAAGACCAAAAAGAAAAAAAGGGAAAATCTGAAATTAAAGGAGCCACTCAGGAATTCATGGCACCCCAATATTTTGCCCTCAAAACTGGTATTTACCGAGGAATTCGGTATGGTTGAGAGCTAGGATTCACACACACACACATATACAGAAACATACATCTACACTGACCACACAATTGTATTTACTAATCTTAAAGTACAACTTTCCCCAAACAGCAAAAAAAAAACTTTTTTGCCAAAATAAAAATCTCCAAACTCAACACCAAGCACACAAATCACCTGCAACCCACAATGAACTGATTATTAAAGGAGATATATTCTCTTGCAATCAGTCAAGCAAAAATGTAAAAGGAAAACATGAATACCTAGCACTAAAATTAGTTGTAGTTTTTGTGAATAGTTAATGTTAGGGAAAAGTGTTGTTTGTAAGGACAAACCCTAGCAGTATCACTACACAAGACTAACACATCAACACATATGCACAACACTAAACCTTTCCCCTTATCAGTTACTTGAACTCTAACCCAGAAATACTTCCATGCAGTCCCACACAATGCTGAAACAAGTCGTATATCTGAAAGTTTCAGCATGAACACACATCCAACTTAACATAACCAAAAGCACTCCTCCAATACTGCAACTAATTCAGCAACCCTTTTTTTTCACAAAGCCCACCATTCAGCTATATGGGCTATTATAAAACAGTTCTCTCTGCCAGAAAAAAAGGAGGCAGGGAAATAACTCTTGCCATCTCTTCTGTGGCCTTCTTTAGGGGTGGTACACTGAAGCTGTTAACTGTTTTACTTTGAAATCCTGCCAAAAATCGATGCATTATCTTCAATGTAAAGAGTTCCTTTCTTCGCGTATTTCCTTGGAGATTTGTAACCTGCAGAACACCACTAGCTCTTGGGCTATTTACTTAGCATTAGCTGTTCAGAGGGTATAGCTTCAGGAAACTAGTGGCACAGTTAAATCACTAGAATGTATTAATTGCCTTTATAGATTTTACCAGTGGCCCTCCAAATCTATGGCTATCCATTCAAGTGAGAGACTCCAGTAACAGGTGTAACTACTGACAAACCTTTGCACCCAGAATGTAGTAGTCTTTTGACATTCTGAGCAAGATGCACAGAAGTTCACAGTGTCTTTCATTTCCAGCTCTGATTTTGTCCTTCACTGTGTGTGTCCTCCCAAAATGTGGCTATACATCACTTTTATTATGTGTTCTAAAAGGTTTTGAAATTAAAAATACTACTCTGCAAACTATTACTCTTTCTAGTAAGTCATTCTTCAACTCAAAATAAGGGAATGGGAAATGACCAACCTGCTTATGTTCCTCTTTCTTCTGCTGGCCCTGCTTAGTGGAATGAGTGAACAATACATTTTCTTACAACTTTCCTTGCTTATCTGCTTAGGAGCACTTTTGCCGGTACACTGACTGCAAGTTGAGGGTACAGCCTCTTCGGTTATGACTACAGGCATCATCTAGTCCATCTAGAAAAGGAAACATGCCAGAGACTTTCACCTTATTTTGGTTTTGGCGACATCTAATTTTTCCTGATTAATTTCTCTCTCTCTAAGTACCTACTTCTGGCAGACTTGTTTAAGGCTAACCCTCTGTTTAACAACAAAAAGGGATTCTATGACTGTTAGTCCTAACTAATGGGTGACTATCAGGAAAGCCAGCCCTGGATGACAGTAGTTGTGTCATTATGTAGTTTTCCATCCCAATGCTAACAATGGAAAATTTTACAGGGATAGACATCTGGGGTTAGTTTAAGACTTTTCTCGACCGCAAAATACAATGATAAATAATACACAAGAGAAACAGGGAAGAGTCAGCGGGCTGCCTTAAGGAAGTAGCGAGGAAGAGAATGGAATCATGGGTCATTAGAAAATGAAAGTGAGGGTAGCAGGAGCAGAGCAGCTTGGGTATAGAGACAGAGATAGAGAGAGAAAGAGATGCTGTCAGGCAGGAGGAAGGCCATATTAAGGATGGGAACCATCAGACAGAATGAGAAAACAGATTACAAGAATGACAGGTAAAAAAAGATAGTAAAACTCAACTAGCAACCGAGGTTAGACCTAGAGAAGTAGATGGCTATGAAGATGAGGGATAGGCAAATGAAACTTTAGAAAGGATTATTGGAGGACATGGAATAGATCAGAAGGAGATTATGTTTCCAGGAGAGATGCAAGTATGAAAATGCTGCAAATCAGGCAGGATCAGTGTATTCATTTTTCATGTTTGTGTTTACATAGAAATGACACCAGATATTTCCATGTGATGATACAGCAGATATAGATACTGATAAATTGATGTAGAGAAAATTGACTAGATATTCTCTCTGATGGTGTTAAAGATTTGGCATTGGTGATCAGCTGGCTACCGACAGAATTCTGGACTGCAGTCAGACAATAATGCAAAACATAGGAGCTGCATAGGTCTTACTGTTTAGAAAATTCATGTGGATGCAAAACTTAAACTTTCGAAGTGAATTAGAATAATATGTAAAACTTATCCTTGATTCTGGGCCTTTGCCCTTCATTATTTTCTAGTTTTGTCCCTGATTCTTAAGCAAAGTCGTCTGCATTTTGGAGATGACCATACAACCCTTCTACTTAAATCTACAGGGTCACCATTATAAACAAAAAAGGGAAACGTTTTTCGCATGCACACAAAACTCAGGAATTAATTTATCTTTCTTTCTTTCTTCCCATCTCTCTCTTTCTACACACTGAAACAAAATCAACATTTTCTAAACAAAGGGCAGAAATTACCATGATTTGAACAATTGCATTTATATATATATATATATATATATATATATATATATATATATATATATATATATATATATATATATATTAACTAAGAATGAACTTCGTGACATAAAAGCATTCAAAAAGAATTAAAAGGAAAACACCAGCAGCTCTTGTATTATTTACCTTTTTCGTCTTCTTTAATAAAGACTTATTCAGAATGAGAAATTTCATTTAATGAAATGTGTCATTTTGAAGTCTTGATATTAAAAAAGACAAAAAAGGTAAATAATACAAGAGCTGCTGGTGTTTTCCTTTTAATTCTTTTTGAATGCTTTTTTGGTCACTAAGTTCGTTCTTAGTGAACTTTATCTTCGTTTTTAGTGCGTTTTTTTACCACATTTTATACAAAATGTGGTAAAAAATATATTTATATATATATATTTTATATATATATATATATATATATATTTTTTATATATATATATATATATATATATATATATATACACACACACACACACACACACACACATATATATATATATATATACATACATGCAGAGAGACAGAGACATCAAATTTAGAAAAAACACACTTTCCCAAAGTTTTACTTGTCTTGTTCTGCTAATCATCATTCCTTATTTCTTAATGTCTTAATTTTTCCAACGTGAACACTTTCTAAAGACAGAATGGGTTAAGTACTGCATTCGAATGTGTGGTGGAAAACGCATGTTCATTTAAGAAATCATATGTTCAAAAGGAAGTACTGCAGCTTTCAAACAGCAAGCTTTTGATTGTGATGTTATAAAGTCATGCATCCCTATATACCTACTGACATGGTATGTCAGAAAATGTGACATGGAATGTCAGAAAATGTAACATGGAATATCAGAAAATGTGACATGCAATGTCAGAAAATGAACTCCATGCCGTATTTTATTTTGGGGGGTTGTAATTCAGAGCATTTAAGCAATTCTTCCAGTTTCACCTGACATGAATCAAAGATAGCACACCTAATCATGTGGCAAAGTTGGGGAAACCGACTAAGCTAGAATGTGCAATTTGAGCTTTGCATTTATTTGCTTATATGGCAACTGAGTAACTTAATCAGTCTGTACCGTCTTTGCATCCCCATTATGTCTATACTACTTTGTTTACTTCCACACCATCTATACCCAATTCTCTCATTAATATTTCAAAGCAGTGAGGTATTTTTTACATGCCGAATAATGCGACTGTGAAATGATGTGCTAAATATTGTGCTTGCAGGCAACTGTGATGGCATCTGATTAGCACCAGATAAGCACACAGCCAGCTTCCAGTAAAATTTACCCAGGTATAAAGATCAACACTGACAAAAAGTAGTCACTAGAATTACACAAAGTCAGCACTGTTAGCATTAATCTTAACATCTGTAACCCTCTGAAGCTCTGGCTGGGAATTTTGGTGGTAAAAATGTACAATTTTAGACAGAATGTCTGGTAGCAGAGAAGAAACCTTGTATTTGTTAGTTTGGTAAGGTTAAAAGACATGGTCTTAAAAGAAAAACTTTCCCCAGCATCTATTGCCAAAGCCCATTTATTTTCTTTCAACTAAATAGTGTATACTTTAAAAGCAAATATTTATCTAGTACATAGGCTGCGTCCTGTTCACTGTAATAGCTCAGTTGTCGTTTTAAATGTGTACACAGACAGAATCATTTACTGCAGTTTATTTGCAAGAATATTTACAAATCTGTTTAGTATCACTGGGGGAGCTCTGGCATTCATCACAGAGCATGCTGTCATGTGTTATTTATCCCAAGTACCTAACCCTGTCCACAGAAGAGCACATTTCCTGTCGAAACTAGACAACAGCATCACAAATGCAACCCTCCAAACTTGGATGTTCCTATAAGGCAGACAGATTGATTTCCTTCTTTCAAATACTTTAAGTGCAGAAATAAAATAAGTAGCAACAATTTCAAGACAACCTATTGTAGACGCATGCTGCATATATATCCAAATCCTAGTAAAATAAATGCTTTCCAACACTCAAAAAGGAAATGTTTAGATGCACTATTTAAAAATATAGCAAGAGACCTTAATTATTGAGAAAAGTGCAGGAGACATTTTCAGACCTGACTGATGGCAGAAGCTGTGCAAACTGGAAGAAAGAAAAACAAACAAAGAAAATAATTGGAGAGTTCACCGGATATTAAAAACTGAATATTACCTTTTACATTTTGTATACTAGGTATCACAATACAGCCAGATGAGGAATCAAGATCCTGGAACAGAACAGTTTAGGTAAACTGTGAATGGACTCTCACGGACTAGATTGACACTTGAGCGCCTGTACCTGGAAAGCATGAGCTCCATGTAGCAGGGTACTCCATCCCACTCAAACTGGCAACCAGAACTCAAAAGTGCATTAAAACAGGAAATCTTTTACGACAGATTCTTGGAAAACTCTGCTGACCTTTAACAGGTACCAATCTGCCATTAATGCATATTTATGAGAGATACCTATAAGGGAAGAACTTTGCTGATTTTAACAGCTGTTATCTGTCTAGCCATCTATGCATCGTTCTTTCACCATGTAGTTGTGATCTGGTGTCATCAAGGTACAACAAAATATGTACCTCCTACTATCACCATTTTCCTAGCTGGGTTGGTTGCATTCTTCTCAAGTATTCTTTCCCCACTTCTGTCATACGAAGAGAAAGAATAATATTAGTACTTGTATATTCTCTTCTCCACAGGATGTATCAATGCATCTGTAGAACAGCTGCCAGGTGGTTGGACATGCTAAACGAGAGCTTGACCATTTGGGCCAATTACCCTCAATGACATATCCCCCTCCCTAGAACTACAAGAACAATCATTATGATGGTGCAACACTTGGACTTTAACAACCAGATGTTACCTAAACTTCCTTGAATGTAAACTGGACAAGGTTTAAACCTATCAAGTTAATTTCCTTGATAACCAAAAGTTCGTATCCAACGGTGTAAATCCCCCTCTGTTCAGAGACCAAACAGTAAAAAACAAGCCAAATATAAAGGCAGAGAGGTAACCAAGGCTTCTCAATAATCCATTCATAAAGTGCCTGTATCTGCAACTGGGATGTTTTCCAAGAACCAAGCTTAGACGTAAAAGCAAAAAAATTTATTTAATAAAATTATTGTCGGTAAGCGCTTTCACATTTGCTTCCTCAGACCGTTAACATTCAAAAAATCAGTCTGCTCCTTTTATAGTAGTCATGTGTTTCATCTTATAAAACTTTAAAGTGATACAAACCAGATTATTGAAAGTTTCATTAAGGAAGGTTCAGTGTCATAACATTTCCATATTAGATAGAGTAAATTCATATCTATAAAGAGTTTACTAGGTACACATCATTCAATACTTACTAAAACATACTAATATATAATGTTTGTCACTAGAAATGCATATCTAAATGCTACAGCATTTAGAAGCATTAACTGTTGCATAAAGCTCAATAAATAAAATATTTAAAATATTTAAATAAAATTTTTCCAGTATGTACTATAGATGCATTAAACTGTGTTATTCTATGTATACCATTCATGTATAAAACTATCAAAAACATTATAAGTATGCTAATCATACAAAACAATATTCACAAAACTAGTAGAAGTCGCTAATCGTCAAAGACACAAGTTAAAAAAGTCAGCAATTGACAAATTACGTACACTTATAACAAATATCTTTAAAATACTTTAAAGGCATTTATAAAAGCCTATCATTATATATTTACACTAAAACCTAACTAAACATAGATATAAGAGTTGTTAATATTGTAAATAGCGCTTATTTAAGGCGTCTGGCTCTAAACACTGGTCGAATGGAAGCTCGTTCATTAAGGCCACTGCCTTTGTCTGCTCTAAGGCGAATCATCCAATTAACTTCTACTCTCTCAGTAGTGTTACAAATATTCCCTTGTCTTAATATTGGCAGGACACTATCTATAGCCATAAAAGTGAAGCTGTGTTGGTCACCATATTGGCCTACATGCTTAGCCAATGCATTGTTACTATGCCCAATCCTAATGGCATATAAGTGTTCTCTAATCCTAATTTTAAATGCCCTATTAGTCTTACCGACATAGAAAGCTTGGCATTCTTGGCACCTAGCTAAGTATACCAAGTTAGCTGTATTACATGTGGCATCAACTTTAAACGTGAATATCTGACCAGTATCTGGGTGCTCAAAAGTATTCGCTTCACATATGTACTTACAATATTGGCATTGTTTACAAGGGTGGGTTCCCAACAAGGCCACTTTTTCTCGACCATCATGGCGATGCAAAGTAGCATCTTAAGATTGTTCCTATTTTTATACTGGAACTTAGGAGTGATGCCCACTAATGACCCAATCTCCTGGTTACTGGTGAGAATCGACCAGTGCTTATGATATCAAAGATGTCCTTCCTGTCATTAGTGTAATACATTTGTATTTTTATTTGCTCATTGTCTACTTGTCCAGCTATGGGTTCATGTATATGATCAGAGAAATAGGGTGCCACTCTATTTGATCTTAATCTATGTATGTCTTCTATAGTTCTATCAACTTCATGCGGCTTGTAACCCCTTTGAGCAAGTCTCAGTTTAAATTTATCTAGTTCATTCAGGTAACCCTCTTGTGTGGCATTAAGCCTAGAAATTCTCATACCCTGACCTTTAATGATATTCTGAAATATATAGGGTGGGTGCATACTTGTCTTACGTAGGAGACCATTCCTATAGCATTTCTTCCTATACACACCAGTATTCACTTTTTCTTCCAGCACCCTCTCCACATAAACATCCAAGAAGTCTATGTGGTGTAAAGAGTGCTGATGCATAAATTTCAAGTAGGAGGTCAGCCCATTAAACTTGATAGATACATGACCTTGGTCAATGGGCTGACCTCCTACTTGAAATTTACGCATCAGCACTCTTTACATAGGACAAGTATGCACCCACCCTATATATTTCGGAGATTGAAAAACCTAAATATGTAGATCATTCAGACACAGAAGAAGATGACAAACAAAAACATGAGGTGTGTCATATTGCATTTGATAATAAAGGAGAGGATGAGTGGATTTCCTTACAATAGGGATGTGCCCCCCCCTACTCTGGTATCTTTCCTGACTACCTTTAAAAAGGGTCGAGATGGACGACCACTGATTGATATTTGGGTAGAGGGGTCACTGTGGAAAAATGTCTTAATAGACACAGGAGCAGCAGTATCTGTCACAGACAGTTACCAGTAAATCCTATAAAAAAGGTTTGCATTTCAGCATTTAATGGCACAGGATGCTATGCAGTGAGTAGCCAAAATGTGGACATAAAGTTTAGTCAAGAGGGACAAATATGGAAGGGTGCATTTTTAATGCATCCATCTTGCACAAATACCATTATTGGCATGGACATTCTAGGACCTTTAGGCATAGTAATTGATTTACCTAATGAAATTCTGTGGATGGGAGACAAACAACAAAGAGAGGAAGAGCAAAATACAGGTTGCTATGCAATCTCTCTACCTGACAAACCTGAAAAACCTACAGGCTATATAAATACAGACAGTGAGGATGTATGGAAGCATTTACAACAGCAATTCCCAAATCTATGGTCCATGGGTCCCAGTGATTGTGGGCAACTAGAAAGCCCAGTAGGAATAGGAAGTGATCAGGACTATATACCACCTTTTCAAAAACAATATCCTATTCCTAGGGAAGCAGAAGAACATATGGAAAAATGTATTGCAGAATGGGAAAGAGAAGGGATTATACAAAAAGGCAACAGTCCTACAAATTCATCAATATGGCCAGTTAAGAAAAAAGATGGTAGTTATCGTCTTGTTATTGATTTATGAAAGGTTAATCAATATACCACTCCTAGAGCACACTTGATTCCAGGAGTCCCAGAGTTGGCTGCACATATTAAGCCCCAAAGTAAGTGGTTTATAGTAATAGATTTAGCAAATGGCTTTTTTGCAGTGCCACTCAGGAAAAAAGATTGGCTAAGATTTGCCTTTACATTTAAAAACCAGCAATATGTTATGACAAGGTTACCACAAGGGTTTCAAAACAGTCCAGTTATTTTTCATCAGACAGTAGGATCCATTCTACAACCTTTGGAAAAGGATGATTCAGTAATACATTACATTGATGATATTTTAATTCAGTCAGAAACAGTAGAGGAGCATGTATGGCTTCTTAAGAGAGTTTTTCATACTCTACAGCAAGCAGGGTTTAAGGTTAAAAGTGAAAAAATTCAGTTTATGACACAAAAGTTAAGTTTCTAGGTACTATTATAAAACCAACAGGAAGATCTCCTTGCCCTGTACGTGTACAAGGCATTTTACAAATGGAAAAGCCACTGACTATAGCAGACTTACATAAATTCATGGGAATCATGAATTACAATAGGGAATTTATAGAGGATTATGCAGCCGTGGCTGCTCCCCTATACAAAATGTTACATAAACAAAAGAACTCCACCTTTTTAGAGTGGGGATCTCATGAAGAGGAGGCATTTTCACACACAAAAATAAAACTAGCACAAGCTACAGAACTAATAGCGCCCACTCCAAGGTTACCATTTGTGTTACAAGCAGCAGCAGGAAAAAAAACACTGTCTGTGGTACTACTACAGGAATGGCCACATGGTAGTGGCAACAGAATGGGAAAAACATTACGCCCAGTCACTTTCTTTAGCAGAAAGATGACTCCAGTGGAATTGGGCTACCATCCATGTATACAGCAGTTATTAGCCATTTACTGGGGTATTAAACAAACTGAATATTTGACCGTATTTTCCAGCATTATAGTACAAACACCACATCAAGCTGTAAAAGCTTTGATAGACAGTTTTGAAATGATATTAGTCAGGCAGTCTTTGCAAAATGGATGGCACTTTTTGGAATGAAAACTGTTACTATACAGACAGGGGATAAATACCATTTGTCAAACCATATGGGATATGAAGGAAAACAGCATAACTGTTTAGAAAAGATAATGTCACCTGAGGTGCAATTTTTAGCATCTGATTTTGATCACTTTAAGCCATCCATCTTTGTGGATGGAGCACGATATTGGGACCAAGGCAGATACTGGACAGGATTTGCCATAGTTCCAGAGAATCCACAACTGGGTTCTCCTGAACTAATCAAGTTACCAGGGCATATGTCAGCTCAAAGAGCTGAACTGGAGGCAGTATTGTATGTGCTAAAGTATTACAATCCTATTAACATTTTTTCAGATAGTGCTTATGTAGTAAATTCTTTAAGACGACATATGGAAACCTGGGTAAGACGAGGATTTGTGGATAGTGTAGGTAAACCATTACGGCATGCTGAAGTATTAAAAGACATATATAAAGTTATAACAATGCCAAAACAGCAAGGACAGTATAGCATCTTAAAAGTAAAAGCACATCAAAAGCCAACCAGTGAAACTTACAGATTAAATGTGTTAGCTGATACCTTGGCCAAACAAGCAGCACAAAATGGAAAAGAACTTCCAGAATATGAGTATGCCAATGTAGAAGTTAGTGTCTTAAAAGAGCTAGATAAAGAGTCAATAGAGAAAGACCTTGTAAATATACAAAAACAACACGGCTTAAAAGAAGAAACCGATCAGTGCAGATTGGCAGGTATACCACCAAAGGAGTACTATGCATACACGACCTCCAAAGGGTTACAGTTGCCATATGTACCATTTCAGTTGACACGCCAGTTGGTCAAGTTAAATCACCAAATAGTGGGCCATATAGGAACTGATAAGTTATGGGCAGTTGTAAAAGAAAAGTATTGGAACCCAAATTTAAAAAAGGTCTGCAAACTGATTATAGAAGAATGTTTAATCTGTCTGCAGGTAAATGCTAAAAGCAAAAGGCCTCAGTTACATCGAGTACAGCCAGCGGATAGGCCATGGTATGCAGTTCAAATAGATTATGCAGGTCCATTACCAACAACAAAGGGAGGCTACAGATATCTACTAGTAGTAGTGGACATCTTTTCAAAATGGGTAGAAGCAATTCCTACCAAAACCATGACAGCAAAGGCAACAGCAGAAGCCTTATGGAAAAATATTTTCTGTCATTGGGGATGGCCACGGGTCATAGAGTCAGACAATGGCCCACAGTTTGTTAGTGATCTCATTAAACAAATGTGTAATTTGTTAGGCATACAGCAAAGGTTTCATGTACCATACCATCCACAATCTAATGGCATTGTAGAACGTATGAATCGGACGTTAAAAGAACTTCTAAAAGAGGCATGCTTGGAAAAGGGCAATACATGGGTACATCATCTGCCTGGTATTTTAATGGGTATTCGAGCAACACCAAACAGCAAAACAGGAATTTCCCCATATGAAATGACAGGCCGCAAAATGCCCATACAATTACCATTTGATCCAGATTTACCTAATGGTAGGCCCATGCTAGAAATTAGCAAACATCAGGAATGGCTAAAACAACTTACTAGTATATGTGACTATAATGCAAGGGAGCAAGCATTCCATCTATGGAAAAAGGTGCCAATAATACCAGCTGAAGAAAACCTTCCCTGTGGAACCAAAGTATTGGTAAAAACATTCCAAATGGAAGGACCATGGGCTAGCAATTGGCAAGGCCCTTTTGAAGTAGTGGAACAAATTGGACCATAAGTGTACAAAATCAAAGGAAAAAAGAAAAACAGAACAATGTTGGTACATAAAGATCAACTAAGAATGATAAAAAATAGTGAACAATGTAAATCTGATTAAATGTATTCTTTTGTAGGTTTCCAACAGAGAAAACCCTAATGAAATTGACATGGTTTAAAGTGCATCCTTTTGGATATCCAGTTTCGGATGACCAAAGGCAAAATGATTCAACAATGGAATTTCTATTTAAAGGATGTTTTTTTAAATTGATAATAGCTATCATACTAACTATTATTGTATTGCTTAGCATTAAATTATACTTACAACCTGTTAATCAAACTGTAAAGATACATAAGAAAGAGAGTAAAGAAATGTGGAAAAATGAACAAGACTGGTCACCATCTTTTAACACTTTTTTAGCAAGACAATGTTGGTATGCAAAAAGCATGAATGTTTCTAATTGTTGGGTATGTAGTTTAATACCAAAAATAACAGGGGTAATGCCTCTAATACCTATTCCACTAAATTCTCTTAGTAGTTGGAGAGTATTAATAAATGAAACAGGAGATCAAGTTATAAATGTACAATTACGTAAAGCAAGAGTACAGTTATCTGCTATAGTGCAGGGGGATCACATGTTTTCAACAAAATGGAACTGTTCCAGTGGGTAATAGCAATTGTATTCAAACAATTGAAATGATAAATTTTCACAACCACATACCAGTACGTGGAGTATTTTCTCATGGTTTTCCTATTTTAATACCAATTAAGGGTCAGTTAATATTAAGTGACACAGCAGTATTTCATTTTTCTCAAAATGACAAAAATGACTGTAAAACTAATATTACATGTTGGAGAAGTAAAACAGATAAAAACTTTACAGTTGTACATAAAACTCCTACTATGGGGCAAGTAAATGACAGTCTGGTAAATAGCAGTGTTGCTCTATCAGATGGGTTATATTACATCTGTGGTAAATATGCTTAGAAATGGTTACCAAAGGGATGGGATGGCACCTGTTATATAGGATTAGTGGTATCAGCAATGCATCATGTAAAAGAGTTACCAAAAGGAAACATTAGAAATACAAAAAAGAAAAGGGATATATTACCTGTAATTGAAAGTCCAGAAAATCCAGTAGACACCTTAGATACATCACGTATATATCATCAAAATCTTGATTATATTAAATTAAAAGATATGGATTTAGGAGATGATGTAATCTCTGGAGCAGGTATTTTCCCTTGGTACGGGGCTGCCATCTGGGAACTGAGAAAACTATCTAAACTAGTTGAGGTATTGGCAAATGCCACTTTCAATGCAGTCCTTGACATTACTGTCGAAATGACAGCAATACGAACTATGGTTTTGCAAAATCGAATGGCATTAGATTACATATTAGCATCACAAGGGGGTACATGTACTTTAATAGGAGAACAATGTTGTACATTTATTCCAGACAAAACAGAATCTGTAAAAGCACATTTAGAAGTGATTGCACAAGTGTCTCAACATACTAGAAAAAACTGGAATGATGACTGGAGTGAATGGTTTAGTAATCTATTTACAGGATGGACAGGAAAAATCACTGTATTTTTAATTTCTTTTATTGTCATTGTAATGCTTGGTTGCATATTATTTACATGTATTAAAGTCTGCTTAGCAAAATCTAGTCAAGTTACTGTTGTTAATTGTCATAATGAAAAAGTATTACCAAATAATGCTGAATTTATTTCTCTAATTTAAAATAAAAAAAAAAG
This sequence comes from Protopterus annectens, assembly GCF_019279795.1. Taxonomy (NCBI): domain Eukaryota; kingdom Metazoa; phylum Chordata; order Ceratodontiformes; family Protopteridae; genus Protopterus; species Protopterus annectens. The sequence goes on from NC_056743.1 coordinate 112,430,326, forward strand.
AGGGAATTGTTAGAGTGTGCTCAACAATATACTAAGGTTGAAAGTAACTTTGCTGCAATTATGCAACATAAATAAGGTATAAGATAAAGCTTGCTTAAATGTAGAAATAGAGTTTAGTAATATGTAATCAGCATCCATACTAAATTACCATGGCTTGGAAAAGGAATCTGCTGAATGGACATTTTTCCCTTACAGACTTAAAAACAGGATGTATGCAAGAGCAAAAATGTAAAATCTGCTTTTAAAGAATGGACAATAACACTGTGACAATGTGTTTCCTCAAAAATATGTTTTTCTGCATGGAAAACAGGACATGGCACAAGAACAGATGTTCTTATACAAAGACCCAAATAAAATACAGGATGTTCACACTGTCAGAAAAGCTGATCTCTTACAATGTGTTTCCTCAAAAATATGTTTTTCTGCATGGAAAACAGGACATGCTTATCAGCATTGGCACAAGAACAGATGTTCTTATACAAAGATCCAAATAGAATACAGGACAATGGGTTTCTCAAAAACATGTTTTTCTGCATGGACAACAGGACACTGTTACAGGATGTTCACACTGTCAGAAAAGATGGTCTCTTACAAGACATTGTTAAACAAGGAAGCTTAGTATTGTTTCTACAGGATGAGCAATTCTCCAAAATAGAATATCAAGAGGAAATGTATATGTTTATGCATGACTAAAACTGTATATAAAGAGCTGTATAAATCCAGTTATGTTAGAGGTATGGTAGGGAATCATTTGTCCTAAGGTAAATGTTATATCTCTCACATCATCTGTACTATATGAGAAGTAAAGTTGGAACAGTACTTTAAGCTGCAACATTGTTCCATTTGGTTTATTATAAAAAGTTATTTGTTACTGCTCTCCAAAGTTGATGCTGCAAAGTATATTCTCTCATCAGTGTATATTCTGCAAGTGTCTGTATGCAACAGACTGTGAATGCAAATATAACCAGACTTTAAATTTTAGCAGAATCCAGCCAGCAAGACTGAGTGTCTTAAGAACACTTCAAATCCATCACACCAAGCAGTAAGCAGCTCCATGTAATTTTTTCAGTCAGGGTATGAGTATAAGTTGATAGAACTATAGAAGACATACATAGATTAAGATCAAATAGAGCGGCACCCTATTTCTCTGATCATATACATGAACCCATAAGTTGGACAAGTAGACAACGAGCAAATAAAAATACAAATGTATTACACTAATGACAGGATATCATTTATAAGCACTGGTCGATTCTCACCAGTAACCAGGAGATTGGGTCATTAGTGGGCATCACTCCTAAGTTCCAGTATAAAAATAGGAACAATCTTAAGATGCTACTTTGTCATCGCCATGATGGTCGAGAAAAAGTGGCCTTGTTGGGAACCCACCCGTGTAAACAATGCCAATATTGTAAGTACATATGTGAAGCGAATACTTTTGAGCACCCAGATACTGGTCAGATATTCACGTTTAAAGTTGATGCCACATGTAATACAGCTAACTTGGTATACTTAGCTAGGTGCCAAGAATGCCAAGCTTTCTATGCCGGTAAGACTAATAGGGCATTTAAAATTAGGATTAGAGAACACTTATATGCCATTAGGATTGGGCATAGTAACAATGCATTGACTAAGCATGTAGGCCAATATGGTGACCAACACAGCTTCACTTTTATGGCTATAGATAGTGTCCTGCCAATATTAAGACAAGGGAATATTCGTAACACTACTGAGAGAGTAGAAGTTAATTGGATGATTCGCCTTAGAGCAGACAAAGGCAGTGGCCTTAATGAACGAGCTTCCATTCGACCAGTGTTAAGAGCCAGACGCCTTAAATAAGAGCTATTTACAATATTAACAACTCGTATATCTATGTTTAGTTAGGTTTTAGTGTAAATATATAATGATAGGCTTTTATAAATGCCTTTAAAGTATTTTAAAGATATTTGTTATAAATGTACGTAATTTGTCAATTGCTGACTTTTTTAACTTGTGTCCTTGACGATTAGCGACTTCTACTAGTTTTGTGAATATTTTTTTGTATGATTAGCATACTTATAATGTTTTTGATAGTTTTATACATGAATGGTATACGTAGAATAACACAGTTTAATGCATCTATAGTACATACTGGAAAAATTTTATTTAAATATTTTAAATATTTTATTTATTGAGCTTTATGCAACAGTTAATGCTTCTAAATGCTGTAGCATTTAGATATGCTTTTATAGTAACAAACATTATATATTAGTATGTTTTAGTAAGTATTGAATGATGTGTACCTAGTAAACTCTTTATAGATATGAATTTACTCTATCTAATATGGAAATGTTATGACACTGAACCTTCCTTAATGAAACTTTCAATAATCTAGTTTATATCACTTTAAAGTTTTATAAGATGAAACACATGACTACTATAAAAGGAGCAGACTGATTTTTTGAATGTTAATGGTCTGAGGAAGCAAATGTGAAAGAGCTTACCGACAATAATTTTATTAAATAGATTTTTGCTTTTACATCTAAGCTTGGTTCTTAGAAAACATCCCAGTTGCAGATACAGGCACTTTATGAATGGATTGAAAAGCCTTGGTTACCTCTCTGCCTTTATATTTGGCTTGTTTTTTAATTTCCTTGATGTTGAACTCCTCAGTCATGTTTCCTATTAGAAACCTCTGCCAGTACCACTTCTATTTGTATACCGACAGACATTATTCACGCGTGGGCTCATCTTATTTGTCCAATAAACAAGTAAAAGCGGTGGTAGGCACAAAGTCCACCCATCTACCCCTACAAAAAATGCATGATTTGTTTCGTAGACATAAAAACTGACCGAGGCTTCAACCAGGTCAAGAATCAATTTAAAACTAATGAAACGCATATAAAGTACAACCCCTCTCTAAGCGTTTATCAGCTGCAAAGCAAGCACTGAAACTTTTTTTCTAGTTACATTTTATTAACATCAGTCTGTCTCTAAACACCACTTACATGTTGTTAGAACTAAGTGAAGGAGCTGCAACAAAAATACAAGCAAAAAATCCTCTTTTTTGGGATTTAAACTCAGATTATCAAAATAAAAATTGAGAAATTCCAAGTTGTTCTACCTAAGCAGCGTGTCACCAATTATACTGGAAGAATGAATATCTACTCTTCTGTGATCTAGAAAGTAGTCAAAAGGTTTGTTTGTTTAGTGACTGTTGCCTAGAAAATTCTAATATTTGGAATTGCTCCTAACCAAAACAAATATTTTAATTTACAATATTTATATATTGAATTGAGACACAACAGGTATATTGTTAGTTACAACACAGTCATTAAGGCTAGATTTCTTCACCATGTTGTTCTTAAGTGGGGAGTTAGTGCCAGTCAAAACTGAGTGTCTGTTGTGGAGTTGGTGAACATTACAGAAGGAAGGAATTCTTCTGAAGTCTGAAACAACAAAGCCAAAACTCATGTTACCAAAGTGGTTATAGGAAAGCAAATTAGATCAAGAAAACCAGCAGAATGAATATTTTACATGAAAGTTTATAAAATCTAGCAACATTCAGACAGTAGGTCGATACCAGTCTTAGGTGAAACAGTTAAACGTAGATCATATTGTAGCCAGTGCACTCACTGTTCCCATTCTAACGGAGTGAGATGAGTGTATTTGGTCAGTCATGTGATATGCCTGTTATGGCTCTTATGGCTCAGAGGAGAGCTTACAAGGAAAATTAGCACTGTATAGCAAGATAAGATGTACGTTTTGCTGTAGAGACTCTGACATCTGCCATGATACTTTTAGGGGATTATAGAAGACGAGAGCTACATTTTCCAGCGACAATAGTTTGAAGGTAGGGTTTACATTACAATCTATCTGGGGCTGGTTTCTCCCCATTTCTCCAGATCCCAAATAAGACTCCCCCACTGGCACAACTATAGGGTTGAGATCTCGGCTGAGTGGCCAAACCAAGATCTCCAGTACACTCTGTCCAACCAGTGCTTTGTGTCCCTGCCCAAGTACCTGACACACACTCAGATTTGATTTATATACAAACACGCACACACCTGGGGAAGGCTGGCACTGGTTTACTAGCTATGCCCCCTTATGCCCAGACTATAAGGCAGTTCCGACTGAGACCAGCCAACTCTTATCAACTACTTTAAGGCTGTTAACAAAGGGTGTCCAATCTCACTGTATAATGTTACTATTAATCCAAATGGTAGTCTGACCAAGATCAAGGCTATTTAGAAGTGGCTTGTACAGTGTCACCAAATGGATATGCAAGTACCCCAAGAGCTTAAATATCTCTAAACAGACCAGTCACGATTAAAATTTTAAATATATTTAATAATAAATAAAAGAACAAGACAATACTCAGTAAGTAACCAGTTACATCAGAGTTCAAAATCACAGGAAATATTTAAAACATTGCAGGACAGTCTCAAAGAAAACATCCAAGCTATACTTTATTATATTTCTATCACATTCTAAAAGTTACTATGCCCTAAAAAACTTACAGCAAGGCAAGTACAGAAGGTGGTGATGAGTGGAGGTTTCCAGGTCAAAGAAAATACAAAATGCACAGTCTCTCTGAGAAAGTTCTTAAATTAATATTAAATATTCCTGCTGGGTTAGTTCGGATGACATCACTTTTTGTCACCTGGCTTTAGTTCACAAGCTAAACTCCCTTTGTCAGAAACTAACAGAACTTTAGCATATCCCTGTGAAAAACGCATCTCTCTCAGATGTTTGGAGAGCTGGAAGTTGTAAAACAGTAAACCACTTCCACATCTTAAACCTAATTACTTCTCTTTCAAGACAATACAAAAAGCTTCTTGCTGTAGACATTGTGTCTGCTACTTCACTGAAACGGAGAAATAAAATCTTTTATGTGGTCATGAAACAATTTAACTTCAACTATTTTCTTTAAATTTAAGTTAACCTCCTGTGTTCCAATTTCCATTAAACATGCACATCTAATAGTGCAGGTACATTCCTGTCCTATTGCAATAGAATATGATGTGGTTACATTTTACCTCAGTACTTTACACACACTTCTGTATAAATCATATCAATATTCACAAACAAGACAGAATTATTTACAAAATTCCAGCTAGCTGGGCTGGCAGTATTTCCCTTTGTCACACCAGTCTTGGGAGAAACAGTTAACTGTAGATCATATTGTGGCCAGTGCATTTACTGTCCCCATTCTAGCAGAGTGAGACGAGTATAATTTGGTCAGTCCTGTGATATGCCTGTTATGGCTAAGAGGAGAGTTTGCAATGACATTTAGCAACATGTAATATGATAAGCTGTATGTATGTTTGGCTGTAGAGGCTCTAACATCATCTGCCATGATACTTTTAGGGGATTTTTAAAGACAAGAGCTGTATTTTCCAGTGACAATAGTTTAAAGGTAGGATTTACATGAACTGAAAAGGGGTTAGTTAAGAAAAATCAAAGCTTTGGATCTGGATGCATTCAGACAATGTCCACAATGCTGTATTAATTTCTATAAACATACAAAGTCTAGCTGAGTATATCTACAAACAGAGGAATTTGTGGTTATGATGAAAATTGCGTAATGATCTTGACAACTTTACAGTAAAGTGGATTAACAATGGAGACAGCTGAAATGAGAGCACAAAAAATTCTTCTTAGTGCACCAAAGAAATAAATTTAGAATACCTCACATCTTGAGACACAATATTTTCATCAACTAAAATCGCATCCTAATTACTCACATTTGCAATAGGATAATTGTGGCTGCCAGTAACTGGCAGATCAATAAAATTACTGATCACAAAGTAAGGCAGTACCCAGTTTAAACACTTCACCTGACATGGTAGCCAAAACATGTCCATTTCTGTGAGGTAAGTACTTCCTTTTTTTTTTTTTTTTTTTTTTTATCTTTTGCTTTTTTTCCATTTACAGTGATTGTGGGTAACTGTAAATGACAGCAACATAATGTATTATAAAACTGTGGTCATTATTATTTCTACTTGCTTTCGGAGATTGCATCTATGACTATGAAGTAAGTACCTGCATCTTTATTTTATAAGCATTCAGTGTGTGAAATAAAAGGAAAGTTTCTGGCACATGATCAGAATGAAACCATAATCATCATACTTTGTTGGGGGTGGGGGAAGAGCATGTGTATCTGACAGCAACCAGTTGAAATACACTACTATGGCAAATATGTCAGCTTCTCTCTACCATATGCACTACATGCAAGTCAAATCCATTTTTAAGGTCAATTTTTGAACAATATTCTCAGCTTTTGCCAGAAGGTATAAAAAAGAGGAAAAAGGAGAACAGCATGTAGGAGGATGGAAAGGGCATGGGATGGAGAAGAGAACATGAGGAGAGATATGAGCTGCATAGTTGTGTGGCTTGGGCAGCTGTGGAGAAGAGGTGGACGCAATGTACTGTGGATAAATGGGCAGCTTCAGAAGTAGGAGTGGGAAGTAGATGAGGTAGAGAAAGCCCTGAGTAGGGGGGCTGTTCAGGAAGTGAGACGATGTCTCAGAGAAAGACAGTAGAGAACAGGAATAATGATAGGGAAGAAGATGACACACAAACATTACACAAGCCCACTTTGAACTCTGAAAAATGGAAGCTGTAGGACACCCCTGTCTCAGGGGGAGGAGGAGGCAGCTAGGCTAACTTATCTACATAAATTCTAGATGGGGTGGGTGGCTGTGTGTGTGTGGCTGGGTTGAAGTGAAAATTATATACATTTATTTCTGTTCGTGATTGTCCTTGCCTGTATGCCACTGTTTAACATTTCCATAAAGGGGATATCTTCAGGGTAGAGTAGTGTATGCTATAGGACGTGAAATGAGAACAGGTTGCAATGAAGTGTCCATGATGAGTTGTGTGTAACCGAGAGAGGTCCACTTCTCATAGTAAAAAAAGATGTTAAGAGTAACAGTACCTATACTCATTGTATCACTGATAGATATTAAACATTTTTAGCATGATGCAGATGTACTTCCTTTTAGTGGTATTAAATTGATGGTTCTGCAGATATTAAAATAAATCTCTCTATTCATGTTTCTTTCACTGTATTAACTGTACTGTCAACACTGAGCAGTGCCCATTTCCAAACAAATCCATAGAGAAATGTTTAGAAAAAGCTGAACTAAATTTATATATTTATAACGGCACTAAGTTTCTTAAATAATGCACGCTATGCCATTTTGGAGACAAATCCAATTATAAATTAGTTATTTTTTGTAGTAAAGTCCAAGACAGCATTAAGACTGTTACAGCAAGTGCATTCATTAATAAAATGTATAGAAGATGCTCCCCTAGGTTTTTTCCCTTTACTAGTTGCAGCATATGTTTAGGCTTTTTCTTTGTCTTCATGCCAGAAAAGGAGGGGACCCCATTCCTATATCAGGCATAGTTACATTTTATGAAAGCAATTTGCTTTAGCCTTTGAGATTTGCCAAGAAAACTGCTTTATAGTTATCAAATAATATAGAAAAATAGAATATAAAAAACAAGGATATACTGGTCTCAGTTGTGATTTCTTCTATACTGGCAGTATTAACATGCATATTGCCCCTGCCTATAATAGTCTGACATACCTCGCCTGCTTGATAATGCTAATGCATAGGAACTTTTTGGAAAAGTTCTTGTGAGCAGGTTTTTGGGCTAATGAACAAAGTTTTTTCTAACTCCAGTCTTCTCAGGGATTTTCAGGAATTTCTGAAATGAGTCAATCATCCAGTGGTTCTGCACAATGCAGCATGTGCCTTGATCTGGCTCACTAGAAGTTTAGAAAGATGAAACAAAATCCAGATTCAAACTGAATTGATTCTGCAAGTCCTGCTCCAATGGGATGACTTCTAGAAGAACAAGATTATCCGCACATGCATGTATTCACCAAGATGAAAGATACTATTATATTATCAAAAAAAAGTTAATAGCCAAATCTATGAGAGCACATTTTATACTTTTGAGAGAAGAAGACAGCAGATAATACCTACATGTACAGACTTCTGTCTAAAAGGTAGTCCTCAGCTCAAAAAAGTGAACCATAAACAGCCGTCTCTCAGAGTTCAGAGCAGCAAAAGCAAAGCATGAACAGAAGTATCTTTCTGAAAGCAGAGGAGTTCAGATATGGAAAGGATGGCTTTTGTTCGTGACTACTAGAATCTCATATGCAGGGTTCTGGAAAGCTGTCTGGAAATTGTATACGGAGCTAAAGTTGTTCTGACAATGACAGATTATCTTATATGATTATGAATATAAACAGCTGTTCAGAAACATTTTTTCCATATTAACTTTACCAGAGCATTCAAAAGGGAACATTAATCAGTGTTGAGTGATCAGCATAGGAGCTACAGGTTTATTAACGGTGGCCACAAGAAACATTTTGTAGATTGAAAGCATTTCACAAAAGGAAAATGAAGAGTTTAAGAAATCTGCAGGAGCTTCAGTCTTGGTGTTCAGAAACCCATTGTGAAAACTTTTTTTCCATTTCTTTAGAGGGATTGAGGTTTGGTATAACAGTAAGGTGTTTATCTCAGTCACAAGGTGCAAGGTTTGATTCTCACCATTGGAAAGGAATTTGACTAGGCTTAAAATAGCCTGAAAAGGCAACTAGCCTTGTACCCACTTTCAAAGATTCAAAAGAAACTGTCATTTAGGAAACACAACTGCTACCTAAATGAAATTGAGTCTTTTACAGGAAAAAGAACACAAAAAGACAAGACATGATGGGTATTAAAGAACAAACTAACTGTAATACAAAAGTAAATGTTTAGGTAAGCTGGTGCACTGACCTGTGCTGACTTATGAACTTAAATGATCAAAACTCCACTGAAAATTGGCTATGTTCCAAGTCAGACTTTCCCAGTTAACAAAAGTAAAAATAAATAAAAACGAACTACATACATCAGGAATTACATGAAGTATTCAAAAAAAAAAAAAAAAAAATGTTGGGTTGTCTTTGTAAAATTGAGGACATTATCTGGTAAGTTGGGTGATGGAGGGAGAGACATACTTCAGTAGTGTATTACCAGCCTGCTCTGGCATATTTGAGAGATTGTTTCCACAAAATTTAGTAAGGGATACCGTGTTTATTTCCAAGCCTTACTGGGACAGGTACACGACCACTAGATGTTTTGAGTTGCTTAGTTTTAACTTCATAGACAATTTCTGATGTTTCCTTATGTACATGCATATCTGTATAAAATCTTGCAGGCCTAGCTAAGCATTTGCAGTGATTATGAAAGGAATAATCTATTCCTGGTATGAAAATGAGGAATTGTTTCAAATGGTTCTAGGATCTTTATCTTCAGCCATTTCCCTTTGTTAACTCTCCTTATATTGGAATACGCAACTATCCCAACTGAAGACGGCCAACCTGTTTATCCACATGCTGCAACTAGAATCTTCAATCTGCCCCCATTTCATTTCTGCTTTTACAACATTTATTTCAGACTAATTTAAAGCTTTGTGTTGTCTCAGATTTTACAATCTGCTCCAGCAACCCACCCACCTAATGTCTCACAGGTATCTGTGAAGCAGTACATTTTTTCTCCAATTCCACATACCTTTAATCACGTCCTCTTCTGTTCCATGCTTCATAGTATCTAGTCTTCCCACCCTTCCCCTCACTGGCCTGTATATTTCTATATTGCCCATCTCTGTATATGCTACCAGGAAGTACTCTTAGCCTCTCTTGCCTTATTCATGTGATAGAGGATATATTCCCCTTATTTATTACTATTCTGTGCACTCTATCAGCTACATTTCTTTTCCAGTGTACTGACCACTACGGACATAGCCAATATGCAGCTTCACAAATATCCTTCAAAGGGCACTTATGACTACAGTATGCCAGGATTCCACCCCTCAAGTTATGCAGTTTGCAGAGTGTTGGTCCTTGCCATTTTTTTTCTTCACTTAGTTCCTATTAAAATCATATTTCATTAAAACACACTGACTATACACATTTAATCCAGGATTCAATAAATGTAATTATAATGCAACATTAGCATGTCTATTTTGCCATTACACAACTTTTCATATATTTTATATACATCATTAACCGCACAGTAGTGCATGGAATGCTGTGATGATGCCATGAATTCTAGAAAAAGACAACTTTGTTAAGCAACTTTCTGATGCAAGAAGCTTTTAAGAACCTTTCAGCACTGTTAAAGCTCTGGTCTTTCACCAGAACAAACAGCAGACACTAGAAAATAGTCATGAAAAGCTAAAACAGCTTTATAAAGATATAACACACTGCACTGTCACACACCAAAATAAGGGTGGTAGACCAAAGCGTGTTTCACATTTTTAAGGTCTTACAGTCTCAAAGGCACACTTTGCCTCTAACTGTTATTTGTGGGGGCAGCACCAAATGTGCCATAGAAAAGTGTGAAAGCTTTCTCCATGTCTCTATTTCTCTCCCTCTTTGACTGACAGTAAAAACACTCAAATGTATAGATTTTCACCTCACTTTTGGTCTGTTCCTAATAAAATTTGTGGTTTTCTGGCAAATCACTGGGATATTCTGAGTCACTAAATAATGACATACATTTCAGTTGCAGACTGCAAATGCTAGAGTAACAAGGTTTGTTTTAAAAGTTTATAACATTATTTAAAACATGTCCCTATTTTTGAGCCTTTATCCCTCCATTTTGTTGGTATTTGTCCAGATTTTTTGCACCAAGAGGTTGAGAGGTATGCTGGCACAGAGCAGGCAAGTTCCACGCACTAAAAAGAATGATGCCCACATACAATAAGGGGCAAGTTTATTATGTGGTTGATGAAGGGGCGTTGCATGCAAGTTTATAGCATTATTTATATTTTATTTGTTGCTTCAGACTTAAAGTCCGATTTTAATATTTTAAGTTGTGGAGTTTTGTATTTTATTTTTCCTCAATTACTTTTTTCATGTGCTAGCTGCTTAGTTGGTACCGTGTGTGCAAGTATTCAAGAAGGGTCTATATCAGAATATTGAAGTATTAAAACTTCAAATGTTCTGATATCGAACACTATTCAGCGAATGCTATGAATAGCAAAACTGCAGAACAGCGAATTCTTTCCTCGGGAAAGAAATCTGTTGGCCGTTTCTGTGGCTTCGCTATTCTTAACGCTGTGGTGGAAAGTTACGGGTTGGGTTCAGTTAAGTGTGCGATTGTTTGTACGTTAGGGTTAGGGGTGGGTTAAGTGAGTTAGGGTTAGGGCGTGGGCTAGGCGTGTGTGCGATAGTGACAGACTTTAGGGTTGGGGCGGTTTAAGTGAGTTAGGGTGCGGGTTAGGTGAGTGTGCGGTAGTGATGGACCTTAGGGTTAGGGTTAAGGTTAGTGGGTAGATAGTAGTGTATGTTTAGTTTAGTGTAGCGTTAGATGCACAAATTTAAGTGTATATGTGTGGTTGCTGTTTGTTCAATGCGCTTGTGTTGTGTGTATGTGTTTCGGAGCAGCAAATTTATTCCATTGGAAAAAATTTGCTGTTTTGAATGTTCGATATTTTCATATTTAGATGTTTTGGGGCTGATGAAATAGCGTTTGCTATTTTCACCTTTCAATAACATGATATATATATACACGCTTCAAGAATGTGATGTTCTGGGAGATTCCCATAAGAGGGAGCTTGGACAGGTCACACCAGAAAGCACAGAAATGCCAGAGGACCTTACAGAGTTAAGTATCATACTCTTAGTACAAGGGAAAGCAAGAAAAAATCTGTGGAGCTACAGAACTATTAGTCTAGCTGCACATGTAAGGAATGTCATGCAGAAAATCCAGAGAGAATGAGCTCAAACCTAATCTAGATTTTACAATTGTTTCTATGCTCTGATCCAATACAAAACACAATAAGAGCCTAGTTTTCTGTCCCAGAGACCCCTTTTTATTTTATTCATTGTATTGTACTTTGTTATACTGTAATGCACTTATGGTATTATAAAAAGGTAATCCATTTTAAAAATGTGAACCACGTAAAAAGCAGTAACAACTACGGTTTGTTGAACGCCATAGTAAAAAGGTGCGTCTTGAGAAGCTTCTTCTCAAAACCAGCCAGCATGGGTCAGTCTCTCAGTAATGAGGGAAAGTAGTTCAAAAGACATGACACCTGGTCAGAAAAGGAGTAAATTACAGCGGTTTCCAGCCACACCTTTGTTTCCTCCTTCCCTTTTGTCTGGCATGTTCCCTGGTGTGACACAGAGGGTCTCCTTACTGGAGGAACACTACGTACATGGTGCCTCACGTTGAATGACAAGGATCTGGGAAGTCACAACTGCCAGAACACTGTGGATCCAAGACACAATCGTGGTACATCTGGAGAGGTATGCTGCTGGCCTAAACTTTACTCCACTTGCTAACATCAGTCTGTGTGAGATCACAAGGTGATCAATGAGGTGTAGCTTGACAGCGCGGCTGCCCAGATGCAGTGGCCTCAGCAACTCTATGTAGCACTGCACAACAGTCTTTCCTGAAGCCCCATCCCTCCACCAGCATTCATTAAAAGATATGACCAGCACACTTAACTCCTTCCCTGGACATGCACATTCTCCCTGCCAGCACTGTCAACTGCCCAAATTTCTAATTGAATATGGGTTACCTGGGCCATGCTCAGGGCTTTATCCCCCTACACTACCAGCCAAGATTTCCAGCCATAGTTCTTGAACTTGTAAATACTACTGAGAGGAAGAGGAGGAGTTTAGTACCTGGAATTACTGCAATGGACCATGAGCTCTAGATATAAGGGCTCTAAATCACTCATTGCCACACGCACCAGCACTAGAACTTTCAATGTTTTATAGAACAGAAATGACAGCCAGTGCAGGTTCTGCAGAACTAGAGTGAGTTAAGATAAATAGGAATACCCAACTCTGATGTGCAGTTCTGTAACAGCTCTAAGTAATCAAGTTAAAGTTGGGAAGTTCCAAAAGCAGGAAATTAGAATAATTTAGGCAGGATGGGGCCAGGGCATGCACAACCGTAAAATATCCTGAGGCAAGAAAGGAAGAGTTTGATGTGGGCAACATTCCTTAAAGGAAAACATGATGATAGATGACACCTGGTCCCCAAATGTCAGTATATCATCCAAGACTGCACAAAGATGGCTGACCTTGTCCGGGAATTCTAAATTGTCACCACCATAAGAGAGGATGGGTTACAATTCATTAAAAGTGGCACAAATTTCTGTAGTCACAGTCTTAATGGTATTAAACCTGAAATTATTACTAATCATCAGTTTCTTGGTGCAATCAAAGCCACTAGCAAGAGATTCAACAGATATTGTGTCCCAATGGAAGGAAAGGTAAAGCTGTGCATCAGTATAGTTAAAATATCCCTCTAAAACCAGCTCTAAGAAATAAACCCCTGCGCAGATAAAATGTCTTTAATCATAGGTTTACATGTATTTTACTTACATCTATGTTTTTATATTTATATTGTATTTATGTATTTTGGACCTTTGTACTTTACTAGTATTGTTTAATACAGAGCTTGTATCTTGAATATACCTTTAAGAATGTTCTAAGCTGTATGTGTTAATTAGTATAAATAGAGTAGCTAGTACCTTGATTTATTACACCTGAAGAAGCCCACAGGGTGAAAGCACTTGTGTCTTGTTTTTATAAACAATAAACCTTTGAAGCCTGGAGTCTTACCTCAATGTTTCAGTGTATTTTTTCCCATTTTGCACTAGCTCAGAGCAGATCTAAGAGTTTCCACCTAGATTCTTGACATAGCTAAAGAAGGCTTTGTGATTATCTGGCCTTGGATGATTTTATGAGGGATCGTAGTTTCTTGCTAATACTGATCAGGGATGCCTTTCCTTTTTGGGATTTTGCTCTATCATGTAATAGTTTCCTCCTTCTGTTGTATAGCTTATTTATGGCCAGGGACCACCAGACTGGGTTCCTCTTTTTGGAGGAGTGAGTCTTGGTTTTACTTGGGATGGCTCGATCCATGCATTCCTGTAGGTGCTCATAGAACGCATTTGTAAAGGATTCTGCAGTTTGGGCAGCATTATCCTTTAGCAAGGGGGCTTTGAAACTTTCCACCTCGGTCTTCAGAAGTGTGAAGTTTGCTTTTGAAAAGTTTTTCACAGTGGTTTCCTTGACTGGGGGTGGGATTGTGATGTGAATGCCCAGTGTGATTAGTTTATGGTCTGATCTTACCAGCGAGGGGTTTACCACTGGTGTGGAACACTGATCCCCCATGTTGGTGATGATCAGGTCCAATATGTTGTCACCTCTTGTGGGAGTGGTGACCAGTTTTTCCAGGGCATTTGAATTTATAAACTCTAGGAAGCATTGGGCAAAGGAGTTTGTACTCTAGTAGTTTTCCCAGTCAATGTTTGGGTAGTTGAAATCACCCAATATCATGGTGTTTGGCAGGACCTTCACATTTTCCAATATTCTCAGGAATGCTGAGTGGGGGTGCTGAGACAAGGTGGGTGATCTGTAGCAAGCTGCAATCTAAAAAGCAGCTTTGCCCACTGTTAGTTGCACATGGATGGTCTCCGAGACCTCGTGCTGTACCACTAACCTTGATATGTGGGTACCCTTTATGAAAATGGATACACCCCCTCCTTTTGTATTTCAGTCTGGGTTCTGGGGCCATAAGGTATGGTACGAGTTGTAGACTGGTAGTGCTGGGGTGCTCTCTGGAGCCTTGAACCAGGTTTCTGTTACTGCACAGATATCGATTTCCTCCATACTGAGGAGTGCCTCGAGTGGTGCATTTTGAGGTTTAGACTTCTGGCATAGAGAAGCATTACCCTCAGTTTTTGGTTACTTGTGTTGTTTATGGAGGTGGGTTTGTCTTTTGAGCCTTGCCTAAAAAAGGCATTATTGGGATGGCAAGAGCCTTGGCCACTATTTGAAAGCCTAAGGGCGACAGGTGCAAGCCTTCTCTGGCAAAGCAACGTGGCTTGTTGAGCATGTCATCCCAGGCTGACAGAAACAGGATCCCCTTTGAATGACACCAATAGCTTAGCCAATTGTTAAAATCGATCATTTTATCTTTATACTGTGGCATCATTCTTGGTGTGGGCAAGATGCTACTCAGGATCAGGGTCATACTGGCCTGGGCTACGAGCTCATCGATGTCTCTTTTCATGTAGTCCAGGGAGGTAAGTCTCAGGTCGTTCACACCAACATGGACAATGACAGTGTCATATTTGTACTTGTTTTGGAGTGACCTGAGTGCTTGTGTTATGTGGCGGATCCTGGCACCCGACAGGCTGCTTACAGTAACCTTCTCCTTGTTCAGTCCTAGAGTCACCTATTGCTAGTGTATTGGGTGTGTTATTTAGCCTTAAGGGCTGTGATTGCATGGCACACTGACTTTGTGAAGTATGTCATATGTGGTTGTTAGAGGGTGGAGGTTGCTTGGATGTCTGCTTTGGAGGTCTCTGCTGCTTTGGCACATTTTTATTTAGAGCCTCCGAGTATGTTTTTGTGTATTTGTGTGTGTTGTTTGCTGGTGCAGATCTGACTGGTCTATGTGAGACTGGTAGTGTTGTGCAAGTGTTTCCCTTCTCCTCCTGACTGTTCCAGTTTAGGGTTGAGAGAGCTTTGCCTCCAGTTTGGCTGTATAGTTTCATCTCTCACATACATTTGTGTTTGTTGGAAGGAGGAGAGGGTTGTCTGTGTACATGAGGCAATTGTAACATTGCCTCAAGATGCCCAAATTCACCAGCTGGACTGGACATGCCTGTATGGATCAATTAACCATTTTACTGATTGTCTGGTAGGGTCGAATAGGGAGCCTTGTACTACTGTACAGTGAAGGGGGGGGTGTAGTGCTAGCATTTTATTAGTGCTTACTGAGAGCTTATAGCAAGTGCTGAACTGTAAAAGGAAGGTTAGAGTGCTTAAGTTGAGAGTTTGACTAGTTCCAAGGGAATAATTGAAGAGCAGACTTCGTGGAGCCGGGAATAGTTAAACCCTAGCTAACCGGCATTGAGCGGTGCGCAAAGCCACACAAATGCGGGTTTTAAAGCAGGGAGATGAAAGATACAAATTAGCCCAAAATGACCAATAAACTACTAGTTGCTGGGCTGAGACCACTCCTCCAGGGACAGATAGGCTGCTCAAAGCTCCCCACACCAAATAGTGAACAGAGAAACTTCCTTCTATCCAAGTAAGGATATGGGCAACACAGGAACTTGTACCATAGCCCTGAATCCAGCAGAACCTGAAAGATGGACTAGACTAGCTTAGAAAAGGTGGGAAATAAGAATTATTTTTGTTTTTGTTTTTTTCAAAAATACAGTAAACTTACACTAAAAACACTTTAAATGCTCAGAACAGGCTAGCGCACTTGAGTGTGTAGCCTACAACAGTTAAACAGATTACAACACAAAAATGACAAACAAATTTAAAAGTGCAATCAGAAAAAATAAGTACAGTATGCAGCAAAAAATAGCTTTTTAGAGCACAGAAACGCTAGATCATCGTGTTTTAGGTGAACTTAGCAGTCACAGGAACAAAATGCAGAGAAAAAATACTTAATCGAAAGTCACTCGTCACTCTGTTGCTTGTAGGACTCTGGAGGACACTACGAAGAGCTTTGCTGAGTTGTATACAAGTGCAAAACCATGCAAATGTGGGTTTTAAAGCAGGGAGATGAAATAAATAGAAATTAGCCCAAAACGGCCAATAAACTACTAGTTGCTGGGCTGAGACCACTCCTTCAGGGACAGATAGGCTGCTCAAAGCTCCCCACTCTCACTGGTGAATCACCCTCCATGACCCAGGACCACCACTCCACCTTTCTGGAGACAATGGAAAACATGAAGGTCCTACCGAACACCCTGATATTGGGTGATTTAAATTACCCTACCATTCACTGGGAAAAATACTATAGTACAAACTCCCAGGCCCAGTGCTTCCTGGAATTCATCAACTCAAATGCCCTGGATCAGCTGGTAAACTTCCCTACCAGAGGTGAAAACATATTGGACCTGGTCATCACCAACATGGGTGACAGGTGTTCCACACCAGAGGTCAACCTGTCACTGGTTAGATCAGACCATAAACTAATCACTCTGGATGTCCATACCCCACCACCACCCCCAACTAAGGAAACCACAGTAAAAAAAACTTTTCTAAAGCAAACTTCACCTTACTTAATACAGAAGTGGTAAGTTTCACAGCCCCACAAGCTAAAGGAGAACGCTGCCTAAGATGCAGAAACCTTTACAAATGCACTCTATGAGCACCTACAAGGATGCATGGATCGTGCCATCCCTAGCAAAACCAAGACTCACTCCTCTAAGAGAAGGAAACCAGTTTGGTGGACCCCTGCCATAAACAGGCTATACAATAGGAGGAGGAAACTAGTTCAGAAAAAAAGCAAATCCCAAGAAGGAAAGACATCACTGATCAGTATCAGTAAGAAACTAAGGTCCCTCATGAAATCATCCAAGGCTAACTTCAAAAGAAAAATAGCCAAGGATTCAAAAGATAACCATAAAGCCTTCTTTAGCTATGTTAAGAATCTAAGTGGCAACTCACAGATATGCATTGAACTACTGCAAAACTAGTGCAAAATAGCACAAAATATACTGAAACCAATAAATGGGTATAAGGCACAAATATAACCTCGAAAAAAGAAAAATGCCAAAGCTGCTGGAGCCGCGAATGTCACCACCAATGTTTTATTAATAAATCCACCAGGAACACGTTAACAAGCACATAAACGCCTTAGAACAAAATTGCGTTTTCGTCTAAAAACCGACTTCTTCAGATACCATGGTATCTGAAGAAGTCAGTTTTTAGACGAAAACGCAATTTTGTTCTAATGCTTGTTCCTGGTGGATTTATTAATAAAACATTGGTGGTGACATTCGCGGCTCCAGCAGCCTTGGCATTTTTTCTTTTTTCGAGGACAAAATATACTGAACCTACTGATATTGCCAACATCCTGGCAGATTCAGTGCAAACTTCACCCCCCACAACAATACCGGAAAAAGTGTAGTGTCCCAAAAATCACAGACTCACTGGTGAAAACAGCCCTTTCAAAAGCCAAAAACACAGCGTCAATGGGACCAGATGGTGTCCCAGGCTGCATCTTGCACGAACTACAGAATGAACTAACCCCCCACCTAAACAAGCTGTTCATTCTCAGCCTTTCCACAGGCTACGTGCCCATAGAATGGTGCACAGCAACAGTTATTCCTCTCCGCAAAGGAGGGGCCACAACTGACCATGGTAACTATCACCCCATAAGCTGTACTAGCCTGATCTCAAGGCTATGGAGCACATCATCATGGAACTCATTAACAAAGACATTGGGAACCATCAAACACTTGACCTGACTCAGTTTGGCTTTAAGGACAGATCATGCCTACTAAACCTGGTTGACTTTTTCGAGACAGTCACCAAGGCCATAGACGAGGGAAAGGTGGTTCACAAAGCCTACCTTGACCTCGCCAAGGCTTCAACACCATTCCCCACTCGGGTATTACAGGAAAAAACTCACCAGCCTGAACATAAACTCCTACATCACGAGATGGGTTGCCATCTGGCTTACAGACAGAACTCACACAGTAAGAATAACGGGCTCCAGGTCCAACTCTAAACCAGTCACAAGTGGTGTCCCGCAAGGCTCAGTCTTGGGACCCCTACTGTTAGACATATAACTTGAGAATTATAGGCAAACACAGAAGGACTATGGCTAACCAAGTTCGCTGATGACTGCAAACTGGGAGCCATAATCGACTCTCCTGCTGACATGGACATCCTCCAAAAGGGCCTTACTGAGACTGACACCTGGTGTCAAAGTCATGGCCTTAAGCTAAATGCCAAAAAATGCATAGTCATCCCATTTGGGAAAAACAAAATACCCACGAATTACCACATAGGTGGCAGCCCCCTTAATACAGAAGGGGTAATAAGAGATTTGGGGACCCAGGTAGATAGTAATCTCTTCTCTGGCAGTCATATTGCCAAAGTAGTTAGGAAATCCTATGTGGCCCATCTAATTACTAAAGGGTTCACATCTAGAAATAGAGAGGTTATAGTGCCCCTCTACTCGTCACTCAGACCCATCATAGAGTACAATGCCCCATTTGGGATGCACCTCACAAGACACTTCCAACAGCTGGAAAGACCACAAAAGTACCTCACCAAGAGGATTACTGGCCTCAAACATATGTCCTATGCAGCCTGACTGAAAAAACTCCAGCTGTACTCAGTGGCATGTCACTTATTCAGAGGTGATCTCTGCCTGACTTACAAAGCCATATCCAACTCAGAATTGATG
The DNA here is from genome assembly GCF_019279795.1 of Protopterus annectens. Classification (NCBI taxonomy): domain Eukaryota; kingdom Metazoa; phylum Chordata; order Ceratodontiformes; family Protopteridae; genus Protopterus; species Protopterus annectens. The sequence continues at coordinate 112,449,558 of NC_056743.1, forward strand.
GATATGCTCCACCTAAAGAAATCCAAGTCACTGCGAGCCACACACACTCTAGTGAGCTAAACCTCACCACAACAATAAATAGAACATGCTGGAGGGATAGATTCCTGTCTTCGGAACAAAATTACAGATTGCATCAGGCAGAGCCCTCACTAACACTCAAGAGAAACCTCGACGAATGGATGGATAACAGAAAATACACCCTAGGATCACTTCATTGGCTCTGCTTGACAGAGGATCAGTTACTTAATCAATGGGGTGGTGAATGCCAACACACACTGGCTAGGCTTATAAATGCCCTCGGGCAGATAGGTTCATAGGTAGGTACTAGGCTATCTGTACAGCAGGAATCTTAAGATCTTTATCTCTATCGATGGCTCGTGTGATTTCACTGGAAGAAAAAGTACAGTGAACGGGCTAGAACTCAACCCTCTGGGGCCTCAGAAGAAATGTAGTGACATGAAATACAGTAATCTGGTGAAGAATTAACAGAGGGCTACGAGACAGGGACAGTCTTGGGAATAAAATGCAAGTAATGAGTGTAGTATAATAGGGGTCAGTTCTGGAACAGAGACTCTTCAATATATTTGTTTCAAACAAATCTGAAGGAACATACAGAAAGAGAGGAGAATGTTAAGTAGGCATAAATGTGGCATTTGAGGTTTATTGCCACAGCAGCTCTGGTGTGAATGAAGTATCATTTGAGGAAGTGGAAATGATGGAAACACAGAAGGAAAGGGATACTCCTGCAATGGAGTTCCAGAATGGGGGGAGGGTATTGGAAGTAGAAACCAAAACGCTAAAGTACATTCTCAAGGCAAACAGTGCTTCAGCTCTGCTAAGTCCTGCTCAGGCCACACCATGAGTACCGCATACATTTGGGAAGCTGTATAAGGCTAACAATACCAGGCTGCTGCAAGGCATCCTGACAGAAGTCAATACAAAAATGACTGGCGTAGTAGGGAAAAGATACAACCAGAAACTACAAGTGCAATAACTGTTTTTACTAGACATGACAAGACATGTAAGGTATGATACAAATGCCCAAGTTTAATGTTAGAGGTGTGATGGGGTCCTCCAGAACAAAGGGATAGAAGGCACAAAGGAAGCAGAGTGTGGTAACTGCACCCTGGACTTCTGAAAGTGTTTCCTCATACAAAGGGTTGTAGCCCCTAGAATGTAATGTTGAAATGGGTGGTGCACAGGGAATTCAGAGGTATTTATAAGTGCATGGAACAGGTAGAGAAAAGATGGACAGGAAATAAAATGTTAAACGAATACAAAGGACAGACAGGAAAAGATTGCCTCTTTGTACTATTAAGCAGCAGTGATGTAATAGTGTCTGTTTGCCAGAAGTTACTTCACATCAGTCTCTGCCACCCACATTGCCTTAGTGAGGATCACATCCAGAGTGTTCTTAAACCTTGGTAATTCACTTTCTCTACAAAAGCCAATCTTTAAGCCCCTTACCAATGCAGATAGTTAGAGTACTGGCATCTCCCTATTTACTGTACGTTAAAGTTCTTACTTGCTGACACATTTTTCTTAGCCCAACTCCGGATTTTTTTTTTTAAATTACATTAACATTATCTTTTGGTCTCTCTTGATATGCATGTTGCATGAACTCACCACCATACTGAATCAATTTCACCTTCAGTCCTTCGCTCTGCTCTCAGCTTTCTGTGTCCACCAGCCAGGTGCCTTCCCGTATGAATATTGCTGCTGCTTTCTCCTGCTCTTCCTTTTCTTTCTGACATATACAGCCTGTATCTCCAGGTATAAGCATATTCCAGCCCGTACTGGCTGTCAGTTTCCAACAGTCCTACAGCATCTACCCTTCTTCCTATGCCACCTGTATGTCACTCACCCATTTTCTTTGCTGGATTTCTTGCACTGCACAACATACATTTTGATACTCCAGCTGGCTTGTCTTCATTTCCATGGCCACTTTTCCTTCACATTATTCCTTGATATACTTATTTTCATAAATATGTGCTGCTCACTATGGCTTTTTTGTTTCACGGTAACAATGGCAGTGCTTTTCATGAATAAAGCACGCTATGACATTAGAATGTACCAACATTGTATTCAGCCTCAGTAGGAAACAGTAACACATAACTCAAAATCTACATCTGTGTTTTTCTAATCTGACATTGACTGAAACAGGGCATGTTTCAACAGGTGACAACAAAGGGAGGAATTTCAATTATTCTAAATGTCCACACCCCATTATCTAATCACACATGACCAATAATATTAGGGGGGGGGGAATCAAGAATTTCTAGGCATTTATTTACTTTTGCTAAGACACCAGTAAGCCAGTGGTGCCTGTGAAAAATGATTAGGTCTGTTTGGTTCAAAAATGGATGAGAAGAGGTTCAACTCTTTCCAGAGTACATTGCATTTGCTTCTAAACTTGCTCAGCTTCAAATTTAAATGTTAAACTATCACTCCAGGTGACAAAAATTTGAAGGTCCTCCTGTATTCTTTCAAATGTAGATAAAATAGTAAATGACCAGCTGCTTAGTCACCATTTTTATTTTGATCTCAATAAGAATCCATTCAAGTGCATCCATCTCCCCTAAGAGCGTTGATCTGACAGACCGTCAGCAGTTTACTGATTAATAACACAATGCACTCAATTTTCTTCCCTACATTAGTTTGTTTGGAAGTAGAAGCCTTTAAGGAGATCACTGATGGAGGATGATTGGGTTTCAGCCACATTTAAACACCAAGACCAACAGTGGAGTGGTGATCTAATAGCCATGCTGATGGTTCTATTACTTTGGAAAACAGACTTCATACAATCATCTGGGAAAAAACAAAGACCAGTAGCTCCCAGTATTGGTGCTAAGCACAATAGTGCATCAAGTATTAGAGAAAAGCATTTAAACTGGAAGGACAAGTTTAATAAGAGTCATTAATATTTTTATCTTGAGAAAGATGGAAACAATGAGAGAGAGATGAGCAAGGTAAGAAAAAAAGTGCACATTTGATTTTTTTTTAAAGACATTGTCACGTAAACTTAATTTGGTAGGGCTGGGATTACTTTCAGTATGGCACAGAAGTGGAACACTGCTTATGAATCAGACATACATAACAAAATGATAGGGTAACATATTGACTCCAATCTGAGGATTTAAAAGGATCAAATAGATGTAATTTGCCACTTGATTTCATTGCTTGCAATGGTTTTGGCAACCAGGTACTTACCTTTGGCACAGGCAATAACACAGGGGCAAAAAAGTGTGTGTGTGTGTGTGTGTGTGTGTGTGTGTGTGTGTGTGTGTGTGTGTGTGCCTGCGTGTGTATCTACATGTATATTTGCCTTAGATGAAAGAAGTGAGACCTTACATAAATGGTGACATGAGCAGCAAGTCACATCAGCTAATGAAAACTGAAGGGATTTATAGGACTTTAGCACTGGTCATTTTTCTGTATTTGACCCTGTTGCAAGATGTGTTTTGTGGGGGGGGGGGGATCTATGATAGCTCACAATTTGCAGTTATCTGCAAACTTGGTCAGCCAAACCTTTACCTCCAATAAGTAAATTCCAAATAAGAGCATTCCTAGCACAGAGCTCTGAGTTACCCTCAGTGTTGACTGGTTTCTTAGAGGAGGTGGTCTCACCAATCCTGACTTCCAGGGTCCTGTCTGACTCAGCTGGCAATCCAACAAGTTATGCAAGGGTTATGCCGAATTTGGCGAGTTTGTCAACTATTCTTAAATGGGGTATTTTATCGAATGCCTTATTCAGGTCCAGGTAAATTAGTATGCACCATTTTCCCTTTATTCATTGTCCTTGTAACTTTCTCAAGGAAGTCACCAAGCTTTGTAGGCATAACCTTCCCTTAATAAAGGCAAACTGGATTGGGACCAGCATCTGAAGGTTTCCTTTGTCTTTGTTAATCATCTCCAAAATTCATTCCATGGCTTTGCATATTAGACTAGTCAAACTAATGGTTCTGTAGTTTTTGGTGTCAGCTGATGGTCCACACTCATTAAGTGGGACAACCATTTCAGTCCTCCATTCTCATGATACAAAGCCTGTTTTGTGGCTATAGCTGAAAAATGACTCGAGTGTTCCTGATGGTTCATGTTTAAAGCAGTTTAGGAGGCATGCCAGAATATTGTCAGGGCCCATTAAGGCTGTGATTTTGGTCTTAATTACTGCTGCCAGGACCCGATCACCTTACAGTAGTTTTTTTTTTTTTGGGGGGGGGGTAGGCTAATAGGCATTTCATGAGGAGTGGGGTGGTGTAGATGGAGCTGAACTTGTCAGCCACAGATCTGTTACATCACAGGCATGAGTGCATGCATGTGTGTGCCTTCTATGGAAGGTTAGGTGCTGGGGCTGGCAACTCAACACCATGAAACTCCACTGTCAATCATGAGCAGACAGGTGATCCACTGTGGCGAACCCTAACTGGGAAAAGCTGAAAGAAGAAGTTGTTGTTGAAAAGGATTCAGTTTTCTTTGTAATAGTTCTTAACTGTTACACTGTTTGCCAGGGTTAGAGTTTATTTTTATTTTGAAAGAGACAGCTTTGGGGTCCCACCTCAAAAGTGAGGTTGTGACACTAAGGGGTGTAGCACGCTACCATACTAGCGAGTACCATGTGCAGTATGTTTGAACCTCTAATGAATGTGCACACTATATCGTCAAGGGTGTGTTAGTCCAACAGTCATTATGCAAGCAAATCTGAGGCAGTATAAGTGTCCCAGTCTATACAGTGGTACTTAAAAAGTATCCTATATGACTAGATAGTTGGTTTAAAGTTGAGTGTCCCTAGTAGGTCCAGGTACAAGCTATGGGATTCTTGGGACATATAGGGGATCTATAACTTGCTAGGATATGGGAAAGGGTCTATGGTGATTTACACATGGATAAACTGCAGGGCATTGTGCTGCGTAACCAACCTAGAGTTATGCTTGTTGCTGATGTGGATCAAGGCTCCTCCACCTTCTGTCCTGCATGTGCAACTGATGGTCTAAATGTGAGGAAGCCAATGAAGTCTTGCACTGTTGGAGTATTTTCTGCTAAAAGTAGGTCTTGGTAGTGGCACAGTTGTCTACATTCTCCGGAGAGATAGGAGAGCTTGTGGAGTTGTGGAGCTGTTCAGGCAGCTCGCACTGAGTAGCAACATCTTTAGGTTTCGGTGAGTTTTATTTGCTAGGTCGGTAGGTTTGTCAATTTTTCATTGCCTAAAAAAGGGTCTAATGTCATTGGATAAAGCTTTAGCCAATGTAGGAATCTTGTGTGTGTGTGTGTGTGGGGGGGGGGGGGGGGCAGGTGCAAACAATCCTTTGCAAAGTAAATGGTTTCTTAACCATGTCTTCCCATGCTGAAATACTGAAGTCCCCTGGAAAATATACCAGAAACAAACAATAACTGAAGTCAATCATATGTTGCTCGTGCTGTGGCATCACCCCTGGTGCATGTGCTATGCATTGAGCAGCATTCTACCTGCCTGAGATGCATGGAGAAATAAATGAATCTCTCCTCATATAGTCCAGGAAGGTATGACTCAGGTCATTAACTCCCGCACAGATTACAACTGGTGCCTATGGTGTTGTGATCAGAGTGCATTCATAACTTTGCGGATACTGGCTCCAGATATAAACTAACCTATCTTCACTTTGTTTATTCTGGTGAATGGGAAACCATGCAACATACAACAGTGCACCCTATGATAAGATTCCTTAAGGTGTTTACTTGCTTCATGGGCTTTGCTCTTGGGGGGGGGGTCTACTTGATTAGAGTATGTATGGGTGTCTGTTGTTGCTTTTGGCGAGTGTTTTATTGTTTGCCTTAGACAGGCATTGCCATTTATAGTCTTAGGTCATCTTTGAGGTTTGGAAAGACTGCTTTTTAATCCTTCAGCATATATGTCAGCCCAAGTGTGTGGTAGATGTAGTGTGTTCTTGACATTGTTTGTATGCTAGATTTTTGTCTCCATTGAAATTGTGTATGGACACTTCTTGCATAACATTTCATTAAGGATTAAAATGGTTGTCTGTGAACATGAGACAATTACTACATTGTCTCAGGATGCCCATATCTGACAAGGCAAGTAGCCCATAACAATGTTCAGCCATTTTATCCATAGATGGAAAATCCTATTAGTACTGGCATATGATTTTTAAAAGAAATTAAGCTTAATGTGTCTCTGGACTAATTTCCCAGAAGTAACAAACTCAAAAAGTTACAAGACATGGCACAACAAAAAATGCACCTAGAAAAGTCAGTTAAGTTCAAAATTAGATTTTGCATTCCATGTTAGGACTCCAAAACTTCACATAAGTATACTGTCTTCAAGACTTGTAAGTGCAGCTGAAGAAAAGCCATAGTGGCACTCAACAAGCTGTATGTTTGGATGTATTATCTGCTACTGGATGGTGCATTTGGCACCTGACTGCAAATAATTTGGATTTTCTGGACTGTACTTTAACTGTATATGGCTACCCCACAAGTAACAAGATAGCACTTGGTATCTACTAGTACTTTTTTTTAGCTATAAGATACATAGATCTAGACAGATGTCATGCCATTAAAAGGGATTGATCTACCACAAGACCGGAGACATGCTTAGTTACTTGAACCCTCAAGAAAACAAATGCATGTAAAAAGATGGTCAATTGGGAAGCTCAGTATAGTAAAGGCTAAAAGTTAGTATCTCTCTAAAATTATAGCAATAGAAATATTCATAGTGGGAGGTTGTAGAGAATGCAATGACACAAATGGAGCGAGAGAGACAGATTTTAACTGTGGTGATGTCAACAACAGGACAAGGAAATATAAATGTTCTCAGTAGGGTGCAGATATTTAAATGCAGATAGCTACAGATTAGCTAGTTACTAGTAAATAAGAACACATTAAAAATGTATGTAGGCGAGATTGCATCCAAAGGTTCAAGAGAACTATTGACAAAGAAAAGTGCTACAAATGAAATGACAGGAACAAATAAGTGAATAGCTTAATAGGAAACACAGCCCTGCATAGCTGCTAAACCTGATCTCCTGTTACATTTAGCAAAAGGACTTAAGGCTTGAGTGGAAGAGATTGGAAGCCAGATTTAACAACTATCGTGCTGCCCTAAATAAAAGGATGGATAAAAGTCTTATGCTATGTGCATCTCTCATACCTCTCAACCACTTAGATCAAGAAATCTGGACAAAGCCTGAAATAATGGGCTTCAAAGGCCCAAAAATAGGGACAGATTTTAAATATTGCTTTTAAAAACTTGCTATAAATTACAAGATTTATATTAGTATGCATTTTCTGAAAGCTATGAAGTCAAACTTAAATGCATGATATTGTTTAGAAACTTCAATCTCGAGTAATTTGTCGGAAAACCACAAATTTTTATCAAGAACTGATCCAATATACGAGGCAAAAATCTGTAGAGTTGAGAGGTATAGCATCACTCAGTGAAATACACAATAAAACTACTGGACTTCAATATTTATTTTATCCGGTTAAAAACAATATCATTTCTTTCTTCTCATTGCCAGTTTTATACAGTCATACACAGAAGAATATTTTCACTGCCTTAACAAGGCTGTTACTTTCCATATAAGATCATAGGAGGTTATTAGGCCAATGGCCCTGTGGCCCATCCAAGCCTAGCCAAGAGTTCATCCCCAAAAAGAAACCTCAGTCAGCACCTGTTGCACCTGTCAATGAGGGACAAAGGTGGAACTCCTGCGACAAATTTGTAGTTTCCCATTCACCCATCAAGGTTGCACTTGAAGAGGGTCAGCAAGGTACTTGGACATGTATGGAAAGTCTATTCCACAGACGGGGCAGCCTCTGGGAGACAAACCTGTCTGTCCAGCAGGTTTTGTTGATGTCACATATTAGATTAAGGCCTTTTCAGCGGGTAGTGCCAGAGGAGTTAGACTTGCAAATATGGAGCATTGCTAGTAGGGCAGAGTCTGAGAATGCCTTGTAGGCGAGACACGGATCACCCCTGAGCAAGTTGCACGATACCAAGTAGAGTTATAGTGATTTGAGCCCATCTGCATAGGACAAGTGTTGTAGGCCATGGATTCTGTGAGGTATTTAAATGGCATTTCCAGTTGGTGCAGGTGTTTAGAGAGGTACATCGCAAATGGGGCGTTATACTCAATTATTGGTCTAATGAGGGAGGAGTAGAGAGAGGTAATTGCATCCAGAAAAAAGGTGGTTATCCCTTTACTTAGGAGATGAACCAAGTAAAAAAGACTTTTCTGACCACTGCCATTACATGATGATTGAATGTGAGGATATCAACCTGAATGCCCAGGTCTCTCACCACAGGTTGTCTGCTTAAGGGGTTGCCATTTATGTGGTACTCAATAGGGGTCGTGTTTTTGCCAAATGGTATGATACATTTTTTTGCATTTAGCTTGAGGCCATGGGTTTGGCAGCAGTCATTAGTTGCTGTGAGACCCTCTTGCAGTATGTTATCATTTGGGGAGTCAATGACAGCACCCAACTTACAGTCATCTGCAAACTTGATCAGCCATGGGCCCTTTGTCTTTGCCTGGACCTCTGAGAAATAGATGCCAAACTGTAGGGTTCCCAGGATAGATCCCTGGGGAAGTCCACTAGGGACAACTCTGCTATCGGAGATGGAGGTGCCTATTTTGACTTTGAAGGTCCTGTCAATGAGGCAGTTGGCCACCCCCACCTGATGAGATAGGGATTTATGGCAAGTTGTGTTAGCTTTTTGATGATGCCTGAGTGGGGGATTGTGTCAAAGGCATTGGCAAAGTCAAGGTAAGATGCATTGACTTTCCCTCATCCAGGGCCTTGGCGACAGTCTCAAAGAAGTCAACCAGGTTCAACAGGCAAGATCTGTCCTTGACTAATCCTATAGAAAGAAAAGTAGACCGTGCTTTGTATACATTAAAATAAGAGTTGAGGCAATAACTGGATGAAAGGTTTAGTACTTTTTTTAAGATGTATAGAACTGTGTGATTAGACAGACTGAGGAAAAATTATTTTAAAAGTAATCTTTTTGAAAAGCATTCTAATTTCTAGGCACAGGATATAATAGGAACAATCAATGGCTGTTATGCAATAATGAGGCTTAGATAAAAAATATTCAGTTCTTATAGTAGTACTTTGCTTAGTCAATGGTTCACGTTGGTATTTATGGCAATAGATGTAGTAGTAAATGAAATGTGGCCAAGGGTCAGATACAGCATAAATAACAGTAATGAAAAAAGTCAAGGAAAAGGTGCAAAATAAAAGACAAGGAGGCTAATGTGGGTTTAGGAGGCTAGACAGCAAGGGTATTTAAGGAAAACAGAGTAAAGAAAAGATAAACCCAAATGAGTGAAAGTCAGGAAAAGATGGAGAGATTAAGATGGTGAATGAAGTGGTTAATAAATACTTATTAACCATAATAGTAATAATAATAATAGTAAATCAAGGCTGATATCAAGGAATAAGAGTTACTTTAGGTATGCAGCAGAGGTAAAGAAGAGGGGCAGACTTGGCCAAACTAACCAAGGTGAAAAAGTGTGCGTCTGTGTGTGTGCATTATTTATAATACATAAAATGTGAGAAAAAAAAGCTGTCCATGACAAAGTTTTGACTCCTTTGCTTCTGTGTTTTTCAAGAATCTAGAAAGGAAAGATGGAAATAAAAGGAAAAATGGACAAGTGAATCATTGGCTTTGTGATGGAATAACACAACATAACAAACTTAACACATTTTCAAAACCCCTGAAAGAGCTTTCAGTGGACTGCTAGCCTGCAGAGAGACACCAGGTGAATGTAAAATACCACAACATTGCAGCTCCATAAGGGAGGACAGCATAACCACTCACAAAAACATAGCAATAAATGTTAGGAAAGATGCTGAGGAATATGTTGGGGGCATTCCTGGAGACAAATTTTATGAAAATCATAAGGGTTCCATAGCCAAAGAATCCTGCCAGTCAAATACAATTCAGTTTTATGACTGAATTAGGATGGAACCGAGCAATGGCACTTCAATGAATACCTAGCTGCATTTTTTATTATTTATTTATTTATTGTCATTTGCTAACTGGGTTGGTCCAACTGAGCCAAAGGCCCATTTTCAGTGGAGACCAGAGGAGAAAATCTCCAATTACAAACATGCCAAAAACAGTAATTAATACAAAGACTAAAAATTACAATAGTAATATTGACAATATTGCATTTCATAAGAGATTCTGAATTGCAACCGCACAGAGGTCCCTTGCCAAACATTGATGGACTGGGAGTAGTAGGAACAAAATGGTGCAAGTAGTTGAGAAATATTTAGATGGTATTAGAATAAGCAAGTCTGACTATGCTTTTCAACCTGTTTGACTTGGAGGAAACTGACAGAGGGGGACTTTCTTTTTTTTTTTTGCATAACAATAACACCCTGATGATCAGTGGGGATCTTAATGGACTCTACAGAGGTTTAAACATGTCAGAAGATTCAGAGCCAATAAATGCAGAGTGGAGCACTTGATTTATACAAAGTGAAGTACAGCTTGCAGGAGAGGCTATTATCCAATGGTATTAGAGATTCCTTAGAATAAGTTGCCAGAAGTGGACAGCTGTTAATAATCAATCACAGCAGCATTCCAACTTAAGAATGGCCTGTTTAAACATTTTTGATAACAGTACTATGATTCATAGGCAACAGTGAGATGTACACAGCATGCCAATCACTTTGTTTTACAGCAAGGATTTCTGGTAGCACGAAAGTCATTCAAAATGTTCGGATGTATTTACCTGCCATGAATATCACAGCATGCAAGGAAATGGATCTATCAAAAAAGCAGATCATCAAGTTCCAGCAGCTGCAATATTAAACTCAAGGAGCATCTGTCAACAACCGTATCCAGTTCCATCCGTCAACAACCATATCCAGTTCCATGACACTGCAATCCCCATGGCACAGAATCAGAGCTCATTGCTTTAAATCTACAGAGATTCCTGGCCTTCATAAAGAAAAGCACCCTTAACCAAATAGTAAATACACCCTCTAGAGTCTCCAACATACTGAATTTCATGATGATAAATATGGGAGAAATTTACACCTGCCCTCTCACCCCAAAATGTCTCCCCCTCCCTGGTAAGGATACACAATAAAGCCATCTAATTGAAATCAAAAATTGACTCTGTCATCCCATTAAACTATTCTAATGCAAATTACCTTTTATTAAATGACTGCTTGTTAATTCCAATGCCCCTCTAAACACCAAGAACAGAGCAGCCTTTTTTGAATTGCTGTCAGAAGCTCTGTACATCGTCGGCAGCACAGAAGCTGCTGTATGCATCAGAAACAAGCCCAGGACTAGCCCCAGAAACAAAGTGCTCTGGTGGCATCCCAAATTAAACAGGATATATAACGAAAGGAAAAACATACATTATGGCCAAAATCAGGAAGGGTAATTCCCATGAAGAGAATGTCTCTCTCAAACTAAATAGGCAACTAAGAGGGCTAATTAGATACAGCAAAGCCAACTTTAAGATTAAGTTCATGTCCTGGGTGAAAGATAATCATAACGCCTTCACCAGTGTCAAGAAACCTCAGGGGCAGCACATTCCAATGTGCTTAACTTGTGGTTAATGGCGTCACATTCACAGAGCCTGGCAATACAGTGAACCTGTTAGCAGACAAATTCAGTTCCAACTTTACCACCCCACCTCTAACCATTCCCCCTAAAATTATCTTCAAACCTAACCCCTCCAACTATAACCAGGGAGCATGTACTGGCTGTGCTTGCTAAAGCCAAGATGATTGCCTCAATGGGCCACAATAACATCCCAGGATGCCTCCTGAACAGTCTAAAAACATGACTCGCCCGGACCCTTGGAGTCATTTTTAACTATAGTCTTAAAACAGGTTTTGGCCCACATAAATGATGGATTGTGGCTGTCACCCCCTTCATAAGGGAGAATCCTCAACAGATCCTAGAAACCTTAGACCCATTAGTCTGACTAAATCTTATTTGCAAAGCCAAGGAAAGAATTATTATGAAGTTAACACAGGAAACATCCAGACTCTGGAAGAATCCCAGTTTGGCTTTGTCAAGGGAAGGTCATGCTGACAATTTGGTGGACTTCCTTGAAAAGGTCACTATGGCAATGGATGAGGGGAAAAATGGTCCATGCTGCCTACCTAGATCTGCCTAAATTATTTGATACAAAACTCCACTCGGGCATTGCCAATAAACTCATGGAACGAGTATAATTCACTTTTACAAGCTGGATGGCTAGATGTCTCACTGGTAGGACCCAGAAGGTTAGAAACTGGTGTGGCCACCTTGGCAAAGAGGCCCCCAGGACTCTGTGCTGGGCCCACTCCTGATTTAGTGTCTACTTCTTGGGTGTCAGTAGCCAATGTCAAAAACGTCTGGCTAACCAAGTTCACAGATGACTGCAAAGAGATCAGTCGCTGAAAGCCCAAAAGATAAGAACACCATTTAAGAAATTCTAACCCAGACATATGCTTAGTGCCAAAGCCATGGCTTAAAACTCCATACCAAGAAATGCATTACAGTAGATTTTTAGAAGTTGGCCACCATGGGTAACTACATCAATAAAAACACCCTTAAATGTGGATTCCCTAGTCAGGAATCTGGGAACTCATGTAGATAGTAACCTAGTCTTCCATCAACATGTGTCCAAGTTAGCAAAACAATCCTTCTATGTTGCTCAACTTATAATTAAAAGCATGAAATCTAGGTCCAGAGAGGGTCATCATGCCACTGTACTCAGCCCTCATCAGACCCCATCACAGAGTATAATGCCTCCTTCAGTATGTACCTGACCAGTCACATGCAGCAAATGGAATGCACACAAAGTTTCTTACAAAAAGAATACAGGGAGTAAACAATGTTCAATGCTGATAGCCTCAAAGTCCTGTCTCTACTACCTTTTGCACATCTGCAACTCAAACAGCATTAGAACTACTAGTTATAGACCTAAATTTTCCTTGCAACATAAATAGTACATGTCTGAGAGACATAGGTTTCTCTGAGAATTCCCATTCTAGAGAACAGGCCATGCATGTGAAGCAAAGCTCCTCAATAACCCATAACCCACAGCTTGGACCAGTGGATGAGTAACTCTGAAATTTACTCCTGATATGGCACCAGTGCATGTCTGATTAACAGAAACAGTCGGTAAATTACCTCTATACAAATCAAATTTGGGTTGCACAGTTAGGCTTATAATGTTCCTAGTAGTCATTAGCCTAGTATGCACCTATGAAAGGAGAACTCCACCCAAATGTTATTTTTATCTGTACAAAAAGTAATTTTCCTTCCCTGTAATCCAACACTAGATGTTTTTCTGTACGTGACACATTTAATAAGTTACCCTATTTGTGTTATGTCTGAACATATTTGTGTTTGCCTTGCTTTCCTTTATTCATCTTTTCATTTGTTACATCTTAAAAGCTACTAAGAGTGGAAGAGTAATTAGGTTTGGTTACTTACTCCATCTACAGAGAAATTAAGAAAATAATTGATCTTAAACAGTAGCATTTAAATGCACCTTATCTGTCATGGATGCCAGTATCACAGCTCAGATATATAGCATAGCCTGGAGTCTGAACAAAAACAAAGCTTCTAAACTTAGTTTTCAGATGCAACAAGAAAACTCATTTTTTTATGGTTACAAATCAGTTGCATTTCCCCTTAATCAAATTTTGAGTGTCACAAATAAAGGAAACATTTTCATCTTGTCTTATTTTCTGCCTGTATTTGATTTTGTATTTTATCACTGCCACCAGGCACTACAAAGCCAACTACCCAAGGCCCTTGTACCCAATTATATTGAATAAAATTAATATTAAAACAAATGGCAATGTTAACCAAACAGCCAGCCTTCAGGAGTGGCCACAGTTATCACCAAATAAATATATGCAAAACTAAAAAATATTTTCCAAAGAAGGACCAGCCACAATGAAAAGTTTTAATATATTTAATTATAAAAGGACAAGAAAATACTAAATTCTATTTACAGGACACCAGAGTTTCAGTCCCGGAGAATTTTAAAAAGAACACAGATGGAACGTTTCACACAGTTAAATATAGTATTTAGCTAATCTCACTATTTATTCCTGATTGACTAAAAGGATTACTGTTCCTACTCACTGAATAGAGCAAGCCAAGATGAGTGAGGAGGTCCTTGTTGTCACGTCCAAGACTGAATGTTCCTGAGACTCCAGTCTCCTCTAATATTAAACTGCAAAATAATAAAACAAATGGAAGAAACGCCACACCGGAAACTCAGGAAACAGTGTAATAGTAAGTGCTTTCGTTTACTAGAATAAGCAAACTTCTCCTCTAATATTAAAACATTATTTCTGCATAGAATGACATCACATACATCTGGTTATCTGACTCTGTTTCCAACACCAACCTCAATCACTAGAAGCTACCAGGGTTTAGGCACCTATGTGCTACAATACACACAGATAGAACATTGCTCAGATGTGATGCAGCTGTTGGAAGTCATAAAACCATTACACTGTTCCTAAAGGAGCTATAACCTATTCTCTAGCACAGAAAATGCATCTCTGGCTCCATTCAAAACTGTGGGATAACATATTTATGGCCTAGCCCATAAAGTAATTTAATTTCAAGAATAATTTTCAAAGTTGGGTGGATTAACATCTTTCCTTCCAGTATATGCTGTTACAATTTAAAGACTTATTTCAGATACAATAATACATGTACATTTCTTTTCCTTCCAGCAGGCACATTGTTGATGCATTTTAATACAAGCAGACCTCACAAACATTTTCAGCACAAGCATCTGTACAAATCAGTTTGATATGCAAATGGCATACAATTATTTACAAAATTCCAGCTAGCTGTGCTGGTATAAGTTATACATCCATTGTCCTCCTCCTACTGACATGGCTGGTAGTACCTCCTATTGTCACGACAGTATTGTAAGTTGATGAGAGAGAAAAACTCTGTAAATGATCTTCTCATCGTGGAAATTTTCTCTGTCCTCTAAAATGGCACAAAAAAGCAAACCTACTGTTACAAACATTATTAAATGGAGTTGGTGGGTCACTTAATAACATGGTCTGTTTTGGTACTATGATATGGGTGCTCTTCAAAACCTTTCTTCTGCCAAATTCCAAGGTGCTGGAATAGTATAAGCAGCTAAAAATAAAGCTCTGGGCAGAGCACAGTTTAAAAAAAAAACAAATGCCTACTAAGTACTATAAATCGTTAACAGAACATGGTAGCTGAAGTGTCAATGCATCTTGAATGTCAGCAAAGAAGAGAAAATGTGAAGTAAAAGGGAGAACAACTGTAAAAATGCAGAGTGTGGTGATGCAGAGATAGGAGAAGCAGATTTAAAAATAATGCACTGGAAGCACTGAAAATACTGACTAAGGGAATGTGTTTAAATACAGTGAATATCTGTGTAGGCAAATATGTTTGGTGTAATTAATAAAATGCGCACGGAAAGATATTTTAAAATCATTGAAATTGGAAGTTCCACTGAAAAAATCCTAAATTAATTTCATTTTGATTTTTGAATATGGTCTGATTGAAGCCCTATTTAAAATCGGGCTTCAGAGTCAGACCGATGTCTCCAGGGCTGTTGCTTTCCTTGACAAGCTGAGCTTGATAGCAAGAGAATGGAGTTGTCATGTCTGGATAGGGAAGCTTGATCTTTTGAAAATAGCTGCAGCTTTTGAAACTTATAATAGAAGTTAGAGAATGTGTTTAAAAATGTGAACTGCCTGCAGAAATGAAAACACAGTAGATCATCAATATTGAAAACAGAATTGCAAACAATGTGACTATCTAGCAACACAAGGATAGAGGGAGAATTCAAAAATAAGATGAAGGCAAGTAAAATAAATAGATCAGATAGTTATAATAGCTGTTAATCTTGTGCAAGAGAGTAAATCAGAGTGAGTCTGAGAGGACTAGAAGCTTCACACATGGTTTGTACAGAGTACAAGCTCTATTGTCTTGAAAAAATATGCATATAGTTAATATGCTGCTGATTTATGTGGTAAGGAAGAAATTGTGTTCAAACAACAGAGCAAGTTCAGTTGGGACAATATTACTCAAAAAGTGTATAGTGTGATATAAAAAGTGAGAAAGATTATGAAAGTCTGTTTTGTAGCAAAGAGAAAGAATACAAGTTGAACAAAATAAAAGCTTTTCTGTGGCACATTGAATTATTAGTCTGGAATATTAATGGGCTAGGGGAAGAGGGAAAAAGGACTAGATATCAACTTATTTTTACAATAATGTGTCAATGATAATCTTACATGACATGCACCTGAATCATAAGGAATGTAAAAGTTAAGTGAAGAAAAGTAGGAATGGGGTACCTTTGTTAATATAGGAGAGTGAATGAAATAGGTTTCAATATTAATTAAAAATATAGGAATAAAAATGGACAAAGGACATACATGGACAGTTTATAGAGGTAATTAGATTTTTGGCAGGGTATAATTGCAGGTTCTAATTATAGTCTGTATACTATATATTTCACTGAAATAAGTGGGACACTGTATAAAGAACATTAATGGGAAAAGTTCTAGCCTTTCAGCAATGTATGGTATTAGCTGAAGACGAAACACTATACCAAATAAGGAAGATGTCGCCAGGGAGAAGATATCACAGAATTCTGGTTGAGGGCAGATGCTTCGAAAAATATATGCAAGTGTTTGGACTTGATAAAATGAAAAATAAGAAAATGAAGTGGAATAACCATTTATTTTTCAGTCAAATATGGCACTTGGGCAGTTTAGATAGATGTTACATATCAAAACCAACTGGTGATGTAGTGTCAGGACTATGCATCTATACAAGTTAAGCTTGTAAGCAAGTAAATGTCCAACTGTTTTACAATATTTCTTCTAAAAAGGAAGCAATTTAATGACTGGGCAGGTCTAACTGGAGTTCCAACAAATTTGAATCTATGCAGTACCAAGGTTGCAAAGAATTCAGATATTTGTAAACTAAAGATTAGAAATGTACTCAAAATGAAATCCAAATGAGATACAGAATAATGCTCACAGTAGGTATCTGGAAGGCTTAAAAAAAGTAATGAGTTTACAGAAGTGAAAAACAAGAAGTGCAACACAAGTGGAAGGGCAACTGAAAGAAGCTAGGATGTCTATGAACGAGTACTTAGAAACAGGAATGAATGCAGACCAATATTTTTAAAACTAACTAAATGTTGACAATAACTCTAGAGCAACTAAATGATTTGTTTAATATCTGAAGGTTGCAGGGATGAGAACTAATGTCAGGAATTATAAGAATGGTATGGTAGAAGTAGACCCAGGAAAATCATTGATGTAATGTTAAATGCGTTACAGAGACTGAGAGAAACACAGGAAATGCTAACATTTTAGAGTAAATTATAGCTCTCTTGGTTAATGGGCATAAACATAGGAGTATTAACATTAAAAAGACAAATTAAATTAATGAAACAATGAGAACTGGAATGCAAGAAAAATCCCTAGTACTGAAAGAATTCCAATACAAGTGTGAAAAAGACAGAACAGGAGATTGTTTGTCTAGTTCTTTTTAATAATATTTTCTCAGTAGAGATGTGCCCTTGAGTTGAAAAGCAGTAGTGGTAATTCTACAAAAGGAGAGAAACGCTCTTCTTAATTTACTGCCATTAAGTACCTATTTCTATCCTGAATTATGACTACAAGGTGTTAATCACAATTTTGTCAAAAGAAAAGGCAAAGATACTGCCAAGAATAATGCACCTAGATTAGCGCAGGCTTACTGACAATAAGCAAAACATTTTACAATATTAAATGAATCTTTATGATATAGAAGTATGTACTGTGCAATATTATTTGTGGATGAGATAATACATTACTAGTCTGGAACATGAAAGAAAAATTATGTATTGAATACTAAAGGCATTTTGAATTCAAACATACTTATTAAAGCTGATGATGCAAGATGTCAAAAGGGGCAAAAGGTATCAAATGCAAGCACTGAACAACATGTTAAAAGATCTGAAAAGAATAGTTGACAGAACGAAAACTGATAGTTATTCTTACAATGACAGCAGCATTTCCAATAATAGATATGATAATGATTATAGTAGTAAGAGTTCAAATGAAATGGGAGTTTTACAACCAGTCAAAATCTATCAAGATACAGGAATGGGCGAGGATGCAGTGGTTCTCGAACACTGAAGTGTGCAGGCCCACAAACATTACAAAAAAAGTTCCACTGAAAACAGTAATGAAACAATTTCTTCTGATTTAAATTTTAAAATCATCAGTTTAACTGATTATAGATTTAATGAAGTTGAAATTAGTGTTTTATGTAAAGGCCGGTCCTTCATACTGGCTAAGAACATTGTATGATTATGTGAAGTGTAGTTTAAAATGCATCTTCCAAGGCATGGACTTAAAGAATAAGCAATTTAATCTTCCTAGTTTATACAATACCCAGTTACAGTCAGAAATGAAGTGTTCTTATACTTAAGAGCATTGCTTTCAGTCAAGCCCAAGTTTGGGTACTACAGTAGGAAGGATGCCAGTAGAAAAGCAAGCATTAACAGAGTAGAAATCAAATGACTACTTTTTATTTATTTCAGGGGACAAAAGGAATTCTCTTATTTTAAAGCAGTAAATGCTGGGGATGTTAAGTGACAAAGTATTATACTGAAGATAACTAGCAGACAATTGTTACAACAAACATACCAATAAATTAATTTATACAACAGTGGTTGAATGAAGGCATTACAGAGTCTGATTTGGCCAACTACTTACAGACTAGGTATCTGAAATTGAGTGATATATTCAACCTTCCTGTAGATCATGAAAACCTTAATAAACCTATGCACTGGAAACTATAGCTATCTATTCAGAAAAGATGTTGCAAAAAGTTATCAAAAGCACGTATCAAAAGTATTTATTTTATTAAAGATTAATTTGATTTAATTAGATGTTTGAACAGTATGAATAATGTGGAATTTGACTTTGTAATTATATACAGTGATTCCTAACGATACAGACCTGCAGATTGTTAGAGACAAAAACTATGTACTTCTGTTTTTACTAGTTCCACAAAAAAAATCCTTATGGATTCTCTAGATATAAACTTTGCCTTATAATTATAAATTTAACTCTCTCTAAACAAGAGAATGGCGTTGCAATGACAGCAATGATGGCTTCCAGCTATGAGAATTTGTTCATGTCGGCAAGGAAAGATAAACATTTTTAAAATTGGACTATTCAAGGCATATATTTTTTATAGACATTTTATTTTATGATGTCTTTTATTATGGAAATATAATGAATTTAGTTTGCCTAACATTTCAGAAAATATTAATCTTTTTATAACTATGAGTGAAGCTTAAAAAAATATCTATACATTTTTTTGGAAATCGTTAGGACAGAAGGGCATTTGTATAGCAGGATTTATAAAAAGGATTTGCAGAGCAATCCTTTCTTACATTTTGATATTATACATTCTAGAAGATTAAAGGAAAATACAGTAAAAATTCAATTAGTACATGTTAACAGACTGACAAAAAGATTTTTGAGTTAGAAAGTAAAATTTTGATAGACAAGTTTCATGGGAGATTATCCTAGCCAATTAATAGATAAAATCTTGGATACTGTATAAAAAGGATGAATAAGTATAAATCTTGTAGTCTACAAGTAGAAAATGATGCTATTTAAACTTCTAAAGATTCTGGTACAGCTATTCTCCTGAAATTCGTGTTTGATAATAAAAGCATTCAGAATTTGATTTCAGATAATTGGAAAATTCTAATACGTTTTCCAGAAACTAGAGAAGATAGGGAAGGAATCATTTATGTTAAATAGGTATGAACATAGAGCTTTTTAAATCAAATTAAAACAACTTAGACAGGAGCAATTAATCAGTGAGAAAAGGGATGTTGAAGAGCTTCAATTGTAATTACTATAAATGCATTGAAACACTTTTTAGTATTATAAGATTATATATATATATATATATATATATATATATATATATATATATATATATGATAAAAGGGTAGAAATTCCTGGGCTTTTGTTTGTAAATCCAGATTTGCAGTGTATTCTGCTAGATGTGTTGGATGTCCTTCATTTTATGTTGGTAGAACATCTAGGAAACTTTATAGTAGAATGATTTTTATGCTAAGCATCACAATGAATGCAAATCAACTTTATTTGTGATCACTGATGAGGTGAAAGACTTCGACCATAGATTTGATGAAGATTAATTGGACTAGAAAGAGTACTACTAGGAGTGGAGACTGAATGTTTGCAGCACCCTTGTGCTTGATTAAATGCACTTTTAAAATTCTCTTCAAGAGAAAGTCGGTAACATTAGGTCATGTGATCATAAATGTGATTTTTCTAATACAAGTTATTTTAGACTATATGCAGTTAGTGTGAAGACGTCTCGAATGAAAAGTGCTTACTCCATACAACTTGAATAGTTTATATCTGTTATAAAAATTATATTTAATACACAAATATTTTAACAGTAAGTAGGATATAAAATAAAAAGGGAAAAAAAAACAACTGCACTAGTATTGAACTATGCTGCAACCCATGACTTGGTACAGAACTTCCCTTTTAATGGGGCAATGACGAGATGAGATACTTAGGAATTTGGTTGAAACAGGATGTTGAGCATCAGCTAAACATTGTGTGAAGAAATTATTCAAAGTTTAGAGGTAAGAAAAGACTGTAGAATTTATGTACTGATAGGCTTAAAATGGCTCGCAAGGGCAGTTAGCCTAGTGCTAACCTATGAACCTATGAACAGTATACAAACTATTAGGATCTGGTTCTTTCTGTAGGTCAGGCTTTATGCATGCACCAACAGCTCCGATATGGTATGCTTTATTTAATGATTGTGCTGACAAAAGGTATAGTTGTTAGTAACAATGCAGATACAATTTAATACTACTGTGTTGCTTGCATAATGCTTTGCCAACTAAATGCCTGTTGGTTTAATGTCTAAATGTGTAACAGGTGCAGAAATATGTGTTGCGATAACAGTATAGTGTGGAATATTTTTGACAAGATCTTAATCCCATTTAACTTGTCACAGTGCTAGAATGAGTAATGGCAAACTGAATGACAAAAAGTATATTCTATTCACTCCAAAGATAAACTCAAAGTCAACAGCTACTCTGCATTGCATGAACCATTAGTACTTAAACTGAGCTAGTCCATCCATATTAAATTGCCAGGTACCATTACTGACAAAAATTAAAATGTTTGACTTCCACTTCCAAGCCACCATTAAAAAATAAAATAAAAAATACATCAAAAAAGTTGCCTTACTTTATCGATGCCTTTTTTTCACAGACATGGATAGAAAAACATGCAGCATCGGCTTACTGACGTCCCAGCCTCCTTTATGTGGCTCCCATTTTTACTAACCTACAAACTACCCAGCTGTCTAAAATTAAGCACTGTTGTAAGATTGCCAAATTTGCTACTGATAATCAAATCACATCTCTGTCCAGCCCTTAAACAAGTCTGCGGGCTGCAACTGCCACATCACTTGACTTTTGCACAACTAACAATTGCCCACAACCTGCTATACCAATGAGATGAATGTTATCTCAAATGGTACCATCCCAAAATGGTTCTGTACTCCACTAAAATATCTTGTGTCAACTGCAAAATCACTCAGTACTGCAGGAAATGCTTTATATTCCTGCATTGTATCCACAGTATGGAATTTCCCATTCAATGGTTAAAAAAATATATAACATCCTTTAAAAATTGGACTCAAGGTGCATGCTAAAGACACAATACTGCTCCTGTTTGTTTGCACCTAAACATAATTTCTCCTCTTTTCCACTACCCTGTCTCCTTACATACATCCTGTATATGTGCATGCCTACATGTATATATATATATATATATATATATATATATATATATATAGATATATATATATATATATATATATATTATATAACATACACACACACCTTGGAAAGGCTGGCACAAATTTACTAGCTATGCCCTTTTCTACCCAGACTATAAGGTAGTTATCACTGCCACCAGACCACCTTATCAACTACTTTAAGGCCTTTAACAAAGGGTGGCCAATCTTACTGTGTAGTATTACTATTAATACAAATGGTAGTTTAACCAAGATCGAGGCTATTAGGAATGGCCCAGTGTCACCAAACAATATGCAAGTACTCTCAGAACTTAAATAGCTCTACAAAGATCAGTCACAATGAAAGGTTTAGATATTTGATAATAAATCAAAGAACAAGAAAATACTCCCTACATAATTACAGTGACATCACAGTTCAAAAATCACAGGAACATTGCAGGACAGTCTCAAATAAAAAAAAAATAAAACATCTAAATTAAGCTTTTTTTATATTCCTGACTATATCTAAAAGAATTATATTGTTCCCTATACTGGCTTACTCAGAGCAAAGCAGAGATGTGGTAAATGGAGCTTGTCAGGTCCAAGACAAAATACAGAATGTTGTCTCTCTCCAAGAGATCTCTCAAATCAATGTCCCAAATATTACTGCTGGGACAGCCCACAGAATGACATCTCTCACCATATGACCCCAATCCCAGGTGAAAATCCCCACTGCTGGAATCTGGCAGTACTCAGCATCTACCTGTGAAAATATACAGACTTCAGATCATTTGGCAGATGGTGGAAGTTACAAACAATTTACATTCCTGCACATTTAAAAACAATACAGAAAACTTGTCTAGTACAGACATTCTCTCTCCTGCTCCACTGAAACTGAAAGACACCATCCCTCCATGACCCAGGCACAAAGCAGTACAATTCCAGCCATTCCCCTGAAGCCAGTCTACTGCATTCCAACCTCCACCATCAACACACACATCCAAACAGCTACAATAGTGAGAGTACACCTCTGCTCCCCTCCAGCAGGCAGCACACTATGGACACACCTCAAGCATCCTGCAAAACCCTCTTCAATACACACTTCCGTACCAGTTTGATGTACATGACAGTTCCAACACAACCATCTCAGATGAATCATACAGACACTCACAAATGACAATTATCCACAAAATTCCAGATAGCTGAGCTGGTAGTATCTCCTTCTGTAAGAAGCATCAACTTTGCTCTTCTTTTCTCCTCTTTTATACCAGCACAAAATGTACATAGTCTAATTTCCTTATGCAAAACTAATTTTTTGTACTGTTGCCTGAATCAGAACTACCTGGAAATGTGATATAATGTATAGACAAATGTTACTGCAATTACAACCGTTTGTATACTTTGTTGCAGTTCCCATTCAGAAGCCTGAAACATCATAAGCCTGAAAATCAAAATCCTGAAACCAAAAGCCTGAAAATTCAGAATCCTGAAAACTCAAAATCCTGAAAGCCCAAAATCCTGAAACTCAAAATCCTGAAAACACAAAATAGACATACTGATGTCATTGTGGCTTTGCTATTGTTAGCCCTGTGGTGTTAGGTCATGCGTTGGGGTCAGGTAAGTGTGCGGTTGGTTTTATGTTAGGGTTAGGGACGGTTTAAGTGAGTTAGGGTTAGGGCGCAGGTTAGGCATGTATGCAATAGTGACAAATATTGGGGTTAGGGGCGGTTTAAGTGAGTTAGGGTTAGGGCGCGGGTCAGGTGAGTGTGCGATAGTGATGGACCTTAGGGTTAGGGTTAGGGTCAGGGTCAGTTGGTAGATATTAGTGTTTTTATAGTGACATATTAGCATTATTTGTGTTTTCAGGATTTTGAGTTTTCAGGATTCTGAATTTTCAGGCTTTTGGTTTCAGGATTTTGATTTTCAGGCTTATGATGTTTCAGGCTTCTGAATGGGAACCTTTGTTGCTTATGCCTACTGTATCAGGAGGTCCTTCCCCAAGCCTCTGCTGAAAATGTGTTACTTGTTGTACAGTCAAACTTTCCCAGGAAACAAATGCGAATAAATAAATATGAAAGAAAATAAAAAAGGTTTGAGATAAAAGGTAAGACCGCAACTGCATGAAACTATGACAAAGGAACAGGATAGTGTGGGAGTTCAAGATCTGGAGAAATACAAGATCAACCAACTTACATTAACATATGTTATTCAGAATAAGAAATTTATGCACAAATGACAGCACACGATAGTCATAGAAGATAATGACGATCTCCCATGGGCATTTGTGCAGATCTAAGAAAACATGAAAAGCATCATGTACAGCCGTATATATACAAGAGCATTAAGCATGGTGTTAAAAGAATGTATGCCTTGGAAAAATATATCATGAACAGGTTGTTGTATATACGCAAAGAAATACACAGAAAAAATATAATGAGGATCAACAAAAGAACAAAGGATGTAGATTATGGGAGCAGTTAAAAGATAAAGTAATAACATGGGATGAAGGCAGAGGGAAGACCATGTTGGTAGAAGGAATTAACAACCAATATGGGTAGGCAGGAGTATAAACAGCAGGGGAACACCAGGATGGGGTGCTAATAGCTGCAGGTGGAAACAGTGCTGGATAAATATGGAATTCAATGAGTTGCCAGAGGAGGTTCTCCATCTGGTCAATTTAGGTGTCCAACCTCTAGTTCAGGTGTGTCCAACCTTTTGGCTTGCCAGGTCGCATTGAGTGAACGGAAATTGTCTTGGGGCCACATATAAAATATATCATATAGTTAACTCATTTGCTGCCATGGGCGACCAAACTCAAACTCCTGGCTGCACTATAGGTGCATTCGAACCATGAATAAATGCCTAATATTTGCCTTAAAATTCTAATTCTCTAATCTAATTCTGTAATCTAACAGTTAACTCTAGCATCTTAGTTAAAATATATATATATATATATATATATATAGATATATATATATATATATTTTTTTTTTTTTTTTTTTTTTATATAAACAAACAGATATTCACTACAGCACTAGCATTTCTCACTGGGAAAACTACTCCAGCAGTCCAACTACTGTACGTAAAATGTCAACATTAGCAGTCATACAATACTATAATCCACAAAAATAAGACATCAAATTTAAAATAAAAGTAAAGAATTCATATTAATGACTTAATAAAACAATTCTGAATAAGCTACAAGAGGGTCTCACCCAAACAATTGGCTGGTACTAGAAACAAGGCCTCAAGCCAAATGCCAAAAAATGCATCATGCCCATTGGGGAGAGTGATGTCCCCATAAATTATCACATTAATAACAATGTAAGCATGCAATCAGTCATGAGGTGCTTAGGCACCCAGGTTGATAAAAACCTGACTTTTGATCACCATGTTGTCTCCATTGTATGGAAAGAATTTTACATGGCCCACCTCATTAGTAAGGGCATCTCATCCAGAGACAATGAGGTCATAACATCCCTGTATTCTTCCTTTATAAGAGCCATCATTGAGTACAATGCCCCTTTTGGCATGTGCCTCGGCAAAACACCCTGCCAAAACAAAGACTACAACCATTTCGGACAAAAAAGATCAAAGGACTAAGTTCACTTAGTTATCCAAACAGACTAAAAAGCTTCTTGCTTTCCTCTGTCTCTCACTGGCCCCCATAAATTTCAGCACTGGCTTGCTTTCCAGGCTGAGAAAGAGCCTGCCTTAAGAGACTTCCTCCACCTCACCACCTCAGAAAAACTGATTATACTTAAAACACTCACTACAAAAGACCACAGCCTTCACTGCAACATAAACAAGCCACTTTGTATGGACAGGTTCTTGACACAAAAACTTCAACTTCTGTAAAAAGCTTCTCTCATTATCAGTGTAGTTCAGCAACACAACAACTGGATGGATAGCCATAAGTAGCATAGCCTTTATCAAACCGGATGGAAAATCTGCATACTAACCTTTCCTAGCTGGATGGCTAAGATCTAATATTGCTTACGTAAGTCTTCTTGCCCATTTAGAGGAGCCTATTTAACTAGGAATTCCATTTGCAAAATATATTCAACATACATATTAAATCTCTCTTACAGACAGAGACAGACAGACCTTAATTGTGAAATAGGCAACCTCAGTAATCACACGAGGCACACTCACTGAATGAAATTGTCTGGAAGTTAAAATATCTAAAAAAAAATCATAATAGAAATGGATTCATCCATGCAATTTCCAACCAACAAAAGGACCATCAATAAATCAACAAACAACTGCTCAGCAGAAAGTAAAACAAGAAATCCATAAACTCTAAGATCATACTACATACTGGAGTAAACATACAACTTCCCTCCAATCTAAAGCCATTTGACATTCAGACATTTTAATTTGTGCAGAAGTTATTCCCAGACTGACAGTTTACTGAGCTGTAATGCTGACCTTCGCTTTTGAGAAAAACAAATTCCCAGACTTTGTCAAAAGATCAAAGTGCTGAGAGGATTATTTTTTTATGTATTATGTATTTATTTATTTTTGGAAAACATCTTTAAAACTGTTAAAGTGATTGCACACCCAGAAACACAGAAAAGTTATTGGGATAAGTAAACCACAGACTGCTGCAAGAAATCAAAGTCACATTAAAACTCTATGCTTATGTCCAAACCAATGCAGCATACCTGTCAATTCCAAAAGAATTAAAGTAGCTTAATAAGGTTATTTGCAAGGTTACATGGCAGTTTATATTGGAAATAAGCAGAGATATTAAAAAGGCTATGTTTCTAGAAATTATACTGAATAGCCTTCAAAGGTAAATATT
Source organism: Protopterus annectens (assembly GCF_019279795.1). Lineage (NCBI taxonomy): Eukaryota > Metazoa > Chordata > Ceratodontiformes > Protopteridae > Protopterus > Protopterus annectens. Next base: position 112,476,209 of record NC_056743.1, read on the forward strand.
ACATATAAGTTTGATTTAGCATGGAACTATACCTTTCAATCTTAGAGCAAGAAATCTGGAGAAAGCGAAAAATAAGTGAGACACAGGCCCAAAAATAGTTATGCATCACAGACACCATTGAAACAACTGTAGCTGCAAACATTATGCATCACTTATAATCTATCCTATCATTGTCAGTTAAGCATTATATGGCTCATTTAATCATGCTTTCTTTTGCAACAAAGAAAACCATGCTTTGAAATGACAAATGCATTAAAAATAATAAATAAAATACATTGCATCCAAATCCTGCAACTTCCTACCTTCAAACAACCACAGAGCTTTCACTGAAACTAAGGCTGCTCATTTCCCCAGAATGACAGCTGTCCCTAATCAAGACTAATGGTATACAATCTACCAGGATCTGGACTACCGGAAATAAATTAAATTATGAATGTAAATCGCAAGTGCACTTTGTTTAATTAAACTATATTTCTAAGCCCACTTACTGTATTTTTTCAGTAACATCCTAATATCCATTTCCAAGTCACTTTACAAGACATTGGCAGTAGTAGACTTGGTATCCTCCAGATCCCTACAGGACCCACTCTCAAACTGCTAGCATTGTCCATTAAACGTAAACATCCATCCACTGCAAATGGCGAGAAGCTGTCTTAAAAAAATTTACTTTTGGCATGCCTTGTACCAAAGTATCAGGTTTTGAAACAAAAACAATTCTCCACAGTCCATAAGTCTCTGTCTTTAATAATCATCTACTGCTGCAGCCCTCCCAACACAAACACACACATACACACTAAAACCCTCAACATATAAAAAAAAAAAGACACTGTGCCCACCTGATTTGCCAGCATTGATGACCACCAAAGCTATGCTTATTGTTGTTGTTGTCCAATTTTCCACTATTTAGAACCCACCAATGGCAAAACAGTACTGGGTGCTTTCTTGTCGGAAAAAACAATACAACTTTATATGCTACAGTCCCAAAAAGTCAATCCACTAGTAACCCATTGACCCTAGTCTGCGGTCTTATTTTTACTCCCTGGAACTGCATTACCTTGGATGACTACTTTTATTTCCTAAGCAAAAGACACAAATTGGAAGATGAGGCAAAAATCCATACAGCTGAGAGATAGGACTTCATATTCAATACAACACACATTCCATCAGGAAAGCCGCAATTTAATGAAAGAGTACTTTTAATGTATGATATATTTGTGAGCTAACTTATTTGTGTTCAGTAGGTAGACTGATCGCCGTTAGCCTCTTTGTGCATGTCTCACACACACACAAGCACACACACACCTACTTTCGCATATACAAACATTATGCTTTCATGCATGCACTCACTCTGTACTTTCCTATTAACACAGGTAAGTGCTGTCCCTTTCAAAGTCAGTGGCAGCAAATCCATACAAGAGTCCCTTGTTCAGTGAAAACACACACAGATTCTTCGGCACAAAATAAAGTCATGAACACCGATCCGTCTTTGGCACAAATAAAAAAAATCAAAATTAGAAGGGCTCTTTGGTGCATGCACACACTGATGTTAGAGTTACATGTCACAGGTGCGAAAAGCACAAACAAAAGTGTTTTGGGGCATGCGTACATCGGTGTTGCAGTTAGAGGTTGCAGGCCACATGGAAGAGCTCTGAGAGCTGCATACAGCCCGCAGGTTGAACATGTCTGCTCTAGTTGACAATTTCCCCAGCAATGGTCTGCCAGCATCTAATGGGTGAAAAATGTGTCACCTTCACTGGCACTTCTACTAGCAGGAACAGAACCACGATCTAGTGATGACAAGACTACAGATTTTTAGGTGACTGTGGTAGGCTGGGATCCAGATATCCTGGGTATCTCTTTTGATGGTGGTCATGGCAGTAGCACTGCAGCCGCAGCCAGCAAGGGGGGGGGGGGGTGGTGGCTGACAAGCCTTCCCAGAAGAATGGATGCTGGTCGTGATACTGCTGCATATAACAGTAAACTAAAGAGAGAGAGAAACACAACAAACAAAATAAATGCATGGAAAAAAGGACGGGGAAAGAGAGGGGGAGAACTCCCAATACAATGAAAATATCTAGCTGATAGTTGTACCATGATTAAGCTATTCCCAATATGCATGAACAAACAAATATCTCCCAAGTTATCACTATAACTATGCACAGGTAAAGTGGGGTGGTCTGAACACATTGCCATCAATACCTTCATTCCAAGAGGTGACTGATCAAATGATGTCTGAGACTGTAATTTGTCAGACACAAAAGTATATATACAAAGAGAAGCTGCTGCTCAGACATTACTTTCGCTCACTGGTTATAAGTAAACAAGTACATTTACAAAGATTTTCATGACCCCAATGTCCATCTACCCACCCAAAACACTGCTGCTCATGCATATTCCCCACATCTAATGCTTTAAGTAGCACAATGAAACGGAAACCTTAAGCACATTACGATACCGTGACTGACCTTAACCAACACATAGTACCGTAACAGAGCAGTGATTGAACCATCATGTCACAAATTGTTGAAGACACCATTTCCCAGAGTGTGGAATGCCAGTGACAGCCTGAGCTAAAGTTTTTCCAGCATGCAGTTATTTGCTGGGACCTTGAAAACCCTCCTGCAGTAGCCTCTAGCTGAAATCCCGAGTGAGCAGGTGCAGGAAGATAGATTCTGGAACGCAACTTTTGCACTCTAACAGGAGCACAGCCTTCTCCAACTACAATACCTCACCTTGAAGAATCACAGTGAAAAATTGCATCACTTTGGCACCCATGGCAGATCTCATGTGTCCCATCTGCTACCATACTAGGATAGGAATCACCAAGCACCACATATGTACAATGTATAGCAGGTTAAGATAATATAGGTACTGTATTTTCATTCAAAATGGCATTTTAAGATTTGAAAAATGGCAGTCTTTTACACTGTGTATGCTGCTAAGAAATCAGGCACTACAGCGACACAATTTACAAATACTTAATTCTGGAATTAGAGATGCCACAAAGAATCATGGCCTGGACCTCCTATGTGCAGTACTGCCTGCACTGACTCAGGTATGTGCATAGCATCATGGAGAGTTCAAGGCAAAAGTTAGCCTACAGGTCTTTTGTGCAAATTGTGCAATTTAGAAAGAACAGGATGATCCCTAATCGGTATAATCATAGCAACCAGACAGGTGAATCTTTATACATGCATCTGCAGGCAGAGACCATCAATGCACTGCAGAAGAAACTGTACAGCAGTCAAGGCTAGAGAATGAGGAAGTTGATAAACCAAATAAACTAATTAACCAGACCCACAGCTCTGCTTTTACAAAGCAAGATGTACTTTTTACAACTCTATTTTTTTTCAAGTACTGCTGCTTTTCACTGCTTTGAAACGTGGTCACACGAGAGAGATTTATCAGCAAATGTGTTGCGACAGTGCATCAAGAGGGGATTACATGGCTAAAGCACTTGTTCAGCTAAAGAATTGTTAAGCTGATGACATATCTCGCATTATATTCTGTGTTGGAGGGAAGCCTTATAGCTTATCAGGCTACCTAGTGCTTACCACTCCCACTATCTACCACAAGATGAGTGGTTTCTGGCCCAGAAATTGTAACTTGACAGTTTGGGCAGTTTTTCCATATCTTTCTACTTTCTGGTTTAAAAGCCCACATTTGCACTTTTCCCACCTTTCCTGTAACTAGTCTAGTCCAGATACAGATTTGCTGTATCCAGGACAGTACGTAAGCTTCTGAGCGGTGCCAAAGTCTGCTCTTCAATTTTTCCTTTATATCCGCTAGTTCTCTCCTCTCCTGCACTTTTACTAGTTTATTATTCTAGCACTTTACCAGACTTCTTGTAGCAGTTATTATAGCACACAAAACTGCTAACAGCACTAAATGTTCTACAAAGAAACAGCTCCAGTACCTATGGAACGCATAGCCCTCCAGAACACACACCAGCACTGCCTTAACATAAAAACAAACCACACACCCACCCTTGTGGAGGCTCTCAATAAAAATCTACCCAAACAGCAGAGACCTCCAAAGCAGAAATGCACTCTACCACCAAAACACAACACTAATCAAGTGACACGACTCTCCTAAAAAGTGTGCCACTCAACCAAAGCCCCTAAGGCAAAACAGCATGCCCAACACACTAGTCATAGGTGACTCGATAGTGAGGCACCCTGATGTCCCACTCATTGGGTTGAATAAGGAGAAAGTAACACTCAGCTGCAATGCACGCACTCCCGTCTCTCAACAACATGTACAAATAGGACTGTTGTCATTGTACATGGGGGTGTGAATGACCTGAAATGTACCTCCCTGGACTACATGAAAAGAGACATGGAGGAGCTCTCGGATTATGTAGCCCAGGCGGATATGACCCTAGCCTTGAGCAGCATCCTACCACGGCACAAGCAGAAAAGGATTGATTTCAACAATTGGCTAAGTTTCTGGTGTCATTCTAAGGGGATCCAATATCTGTCTGCCTAGGATGACATTGACTGACAGACCTAGAAGCTTTGCCAGAGATGGCCTGCATTTGTCACCCCTGGTCTTACGGATGCTGGCCAAGGCTCTTGCCACCCATATAGTGCCTTTCTTAGGCAGTATTCCAAAGACCAAATTACCACTGTAACACTACAAGCAAATGCAATCTGAGGGTCATGATGCTCAATGCTAGAAGTCCATCTCAAAATGCTCTCACTCAAAGCACTCCTCAAAATGGAGAACATCAACATTTGTGCTGTAACAGAGACCTGGTTCAAGGCAGCAGAAAGCACCCCTGCATTACCAAGCTACAACTTATTCCACACATTTCGGCCCCAGAACTTAAACCAAAGATCTAAAGGCAGTGGTGTTTCCATATTCATAAAGGATGTGCACACCTCCAGACTGGTAGCCCAAAATAATGCATCTGAGATACTTCAGGTGCAGGTAACATTGGGTAAGACAGTGATTCAGGTCGTAACCTGCTATAGGTCCCCAACCATGTCCCAAGACTCAAACTCCACATTCTTAAGCAACATGGAGAATATT
>NC_056743.1:112486242-112516242 GCF_019279795.1 Protopterus annectens
ATAACAACCTTATTCCTAATCCCAAAAATAAAGCCCACTATTCTCCTACCTCTTCCTAAAAGTACTACAAAGTGGAGATCTCCACCCAAACCCTGGACCAAGCACGCAATCCAACCAAGAGAGTCAAAGCCTATTTGCCATTAACCCGAGAAGCATATGCAACAAAATACCCACCCTGTATGCCTAGATAGAACAGAATAAACCACAAATACATGCCCTAAGAGAAACCTGGTTACACCCCAATGTAAAAGAAAGAAATAATACCCCCCAACTATGCCATATATAGGACTAGACAGACCAAGAAAGGTGGAAGGATAGCTCTCCCATATCTCTCCACACTCAACATAATATGCCCTCTCAGTATATCTAAAATTCCATAATGCTGAAATTATTATAATCACCCTAAAGCTAAACTACAAAAGAAAATCTGTATCACAGTCTATATCAAGATAAAAACAGTCATCCTAGGTGACATGAATATAAATTGGCAAGACATCACTGCAACCCCCCCCCCCCCACCTCTAGTGTTAATCTGTATGGCTTTCAAGCAACTAATCAACTCAAGATTTAACAACCATACTAGCCACTCCACACTAGATGGGATTCTTGTTTCTCACCCCTCAAGTTTCCCTTCCTCAGGTGCACTGTCAGTCTCACTAAGTGACCATCTTCCAGTGATCGCCATCAGGGACAACGCCCACCTACCTAACAAGCACTCCACAATAACCATTAGAAATACCACCAGACTTAACAAACAAGCACTCAATCTAATACTAGTATTAACTAGTCTCCTCTACAAGTTCTACTCATCAGTGATGGTCTGCACTACTCCAGTACCACATTCCTAAAAATAATTGATGGTCTCACTCCTCCTCAAAGAAAAAAAGAGTGAGAAAAACAATCATAGGTTCATAGATTAGTACTTGGTTAACTGCCCCTGCGAGCCATTTTAAGCCTAGCCAATTATCCCTTGTGAGACTCAAGCCCTGTACCTTGTGGTTGTAAGGCAAACACTTTAACCATTAGGCCACCCTCCCAAACCCTAATCCCCATGGTTAACCACTAACTGCTTTGATCTCATAAAACAAAGGGGCAAAGCATGGAAAAAAATGGAAACAAGACACTACGCAGCAAAGTCACAAAGTTAGAGGATAAATATAAGGAAGCCTACTACTCCAACCCTCAACTACAACATAAAAACTACCAACATTTTTTTTGCAGTCTAACTTCCCTTCTCAACCCAAGAACTAAGATCACTCCCAATCGCTTAAGGCTCCCACATCAAAAATAGAAGAACTCAACAAATATTTAATCCATATCAGACCTGCTGACTACCAAAACTAATTCAAGGCATCCCCACCCCAAACTAAAAACTAACCCTACTAATGAAACACCTACAGCAAACCAAGGCCATAACTACTCAAATGACCAACCAACCCAAACACCCCCTTCTCCTTTAAGCCCATTCGCACTTCTACAATTAAAAAGCTACTACTCAAAACTAAAACCCTGCTCCGTATTAGCTGGCAACCTCCAACCCCAGTACCTAAAACTGGCAGCCAGCTCAGTCACTTATCCAGTCAGCATACTAATAAACAGACCCCTATTAGAAGCCACAGTACCCACAATATGGAAAATATATGCAACACCAATTCATAAGAGAGGACACACTACAGAAATATCTAATGTCTAATATCCAGTCTACCACCCCCTTATCTAAAAAGCATGGAAAGTGTATTCACCAACAACTAATGAAATATTTACATCATAACAATCTAGTCACTCAAACTCAGCATGGCTTCAGGCCGGATCATAGCACACCCACAGCATTGCTATCATTCACAAAACACAGTTAATGAGGCCAGGGACAAATTATACCTAGTATCTGTTCTGTCCCTGGACTTTTCAAAGGCCTTCGACATAGTTTCACACAATTTTCTACTAGGTAAATTATCAATACTAGGATGCTCTAAACTAGGATGCGCTACCATTACACTCCACTGGTTTCAAAGTTACCTTCACAGACAAACATGCAATCAAATGGTCCAAACAGCACCCGCCCTTCCTACAAATCCCACAGGAGTTCCCCAAGGGTTCATCTTAGGACCCCTACTATTTAATATACTCAACAATCTGCATAAGGGCTCTTCCTCTGCAACACTAATCCAACATGCAGATGACTCAGCCTTAATCTGCACTGCACATACCCTCCCTGAACTTCTTAACAAAAACCCAGCAATCCTTCACAGACACTGAATCATGGCTGACAAACTCCCAACTCTTTCTAAACCCCAAAAACACAAAAGATTAGTCTTTACCAACAAAAATGCCCCCCAGGCTCAGACCAATTTAACATTCTTGCATCTGACAAAACCATCTTAGAAAACGTTCAAGAGACTAGGGATTATAAATCAATAGCAAACTAAACTTTGACCCTCACATCAAACAAAACATAAAAAAAATAAAATAAAACTCCTAAAATTAGGGCTCCTCTGTAGAAACAGACAATTTCTTACTACCCTCACCAAGTCTGCCCTGGCAAAAACCTTCCTCCTGCCCTCTTTTATATGGCTCCTGCAAACTTACCAATGTAAAAAAAGTCCACTAAGAACAAATTGGAACAATGCTACAACAAAATAGCAAAATTTGCAACTTACTCCAGCTATAGTACACACTACTGTATACCACTAAAATAACTAAACTGGCTCGAACCAGCAAACCAGCTTACATATACACAACTAACTACAACCTATAATATATTATACAAACCAAATGCCTGTCCTTCCCTTGCCAACCTAATAAAACATTACAAATCAAACAAAACTCTCCGATCTGAAGACAAACTCCTTGTAGAAACACAAACCCTCCAGAACCCAAGGAAAATCACTCTGTTCCTACCTCAGTCACCAAAGCATGGAATTCCCTACCACATAACATTAGGCTAACCCCTAGCCTACATCTCTTTAAAACCACCCTAAAAGAACATCTTAACAGAACATAGTTATGTACATTCTCCAGGCTAATCTACCTCTTCCCCCTTATCCCATCTTTTCCTCCAGGCTAATCTACCTCTTCCCCCTTATCCCATCTTCTCCTCCAGACTAAATCTACCGGCCTCACCTCCTCATACCACCCTCACACCCACTCTGCTTAACTTCTAACTACCCTTCTTTTGCTATCCTACAAAATAATTCTGTTGAATGACTGGGAACAGTCCACAACTCTGTACACCAGGGGACTAGTAACCTAACACAAACCTGGTCATGCTTTTCAAACTCATTCTAATCCAAGTACAAGTACCATATGAGTCGCTATCCCAAGATGCATGCAAATTTAATATTCTTCCACCACTATTACGTAAACCTGTGGGTCTGCATTATAGTCAAAAACTAGTGCAATTCTGTTACTACTATAACATATTGTACAACTGTGCAACATTGATTACATTCAAAAGCTTTGTGTTTTCAAAAACTCAGTCATATGATTATATTTATACAAGTTAGGACAGAAAGAGCAAATTGGTTTATAGCTTGAACTTTGTTCCTAAATGTCAATGCTGTTTTCTGGATTAAATTTAACTTTTCTAAAAATATTCCTTATCAAGTTTTATTCGCATTTGTTCATGTTTTATCAATGATCCTTCATCAGTTCCCAAATATTTAAGTACTCCCTCTTGCTCAAGTTCTTTTATATCCCATTCTTGTCCCAAACTGATGTTTTCTTGGTGCTGCAGCTTTCCTGCTTTAAAAGGTTGCTTTTGAACATTTATCAAGACCAAAGGACATTCTTGTATCATCTGTAGGGAATGAAGTTCCATTCCAGGCCCTTGTCTCCCTGGATGATGGCTGTGGCTAGCATGCAGCTGACCTGCAACAACATTATCTCAGGCATAGTCCTGCTAGGTCTGATATCAATGCAGCTGTTAAACACCACCACAACCACAATTATGACATGGTTTAAAACATTGTTGTGCAGCATGTATGATGTCACTAACCAAGAACTCAACTTTTTACACATGAAGGTAGGGCAATGGATGGAGAACCATTAAATGCACCACCACCAAGAGTGCCACAGTGGGGTGCTGAATGTTGGGCAGAGCTGCACAGGCCACAAAGACAATCAAGTGCAGATCATCCAGGTCAATAAATGTTCATCAGTGGTTCACCTACCATAGCCATTTGCATAAGATATGCATTTAAAGTGCTTATGTTAAATATTTGTAAGATAATGTTGTAGCTATACTTCTGGTGCTGGGTCACAATTACACAATATATTTTTATACTCTGCTGTTTTCAGAGACCATTCTTTAACTGATAACACCACTGTGTAATTGCCCTCTCCAGATGTTGGAACATCTGTCACCTATGATAATGGTGGTGGGGATGAGCTAATGCAGTTACCGAGTAAACAATGTATATTGGACAAAAGGAATGTGACCACAACTTCCTCAGTACAAACAATGGACACAGCCTTAGGATGCCCAAGTTACCCACACCTGAAAAAGACAAGTTAATGGGAACACTAGCAGGAAACGATGCTGGGACCCATTAGGCAGATGCCCGAAATTGTCCATAGCACCCATGGGCAGGGGGGGTCCACAGAGAGGGATGATAATGGTGCTTGCTGAAAAAAGTTAATACCTACCACTTTTGGTTGCATCAGTGACTACAATACAGTATATGTGCTGCACAATTGTGGATACACAAACTAATGCCATCACAGCCAAGGATGAGACAGTGATGGTGATGCAGGATGTGCAGGACAACCTACAGTAGTGCACCTCCTATATGCACAATTGCTTGGATAACCTCAAGTCACAAACTGGAACATGCACGATCTTCTCTGGCTTGCCTGCCATGGGTGAGGGGGCGTCTATGTAGCCAGTCAACTGCTACATCCACAGCTGGTAGACTCTGTGGATGACTACAATCCCACTCCACAGTGCTACCACTTCCATGGTACATCTGTTGTGGTGCATTTACACCTAGAAAAGAACATCCCCATGGTCATGGCTGCCACCACATTTATACATCTTGTAGCAGACATCACTCATAGTCACTTAGAACTCCAGAACCTTTCCAGGGTCATGGTACATCCAACTGGTAGAGCCAGCTGTCATGGGTGGATGCTGAAATTTCTGCCATGCATGCCTTGGACCTGTCCAGTAGATCAAAGCACAGTGCTGTAACTAGTTCCAAGGCAGAGTCAACAGATACACACACCCTATCACAGCCCCCAGTACATCACACACTTTCACCAACACAGAAGTACATTTTACTTTATAATCCTCAGCACACCTACCCACATTTCTCGGTTAAAAAGGTATCTATCCCATACTTCCTTTCTCCAGTTGTGAAGGATTATCCACTCCTTTGCTCCCCTCGTTACCAGTTCAAATAATTGCGCTCTGTCCCATGTACACTGTTACCTGGGTTGGTAGTGTCTGATGCACAGTGTTCCCAACCTACTCGTGGGCAAGTACAGCTTGGTGTTGGCGTTGCATCATGATTATTTTTACTGTAGTGTATCCGATTAACTCTTATGTGCTATATGCTTAAGCAATGTACAAGCCACAGCCTCTTCGATCATCTGACATTATCATCTCTTGCTGCTGGCTCCTCCATAGATTCCTGATTTGACCAGGCCTCCCCTGCCTACTTTACTGGGGATGCTGTACCTGCTGCTTAAGTATAATATTAAGTAATATTACATACATTGACAATATTTTAGTACATGTGCCAGAGTTGTACTGCAGGGCACCACCAGATGAACTTGGAGAACAAGAGACCAACTTCAGCAGCCCAAACATATGGTCAATAAATATCACTTGTGGACACAATTGTACCCATGGTCAATTTAATTTTATGGATTTCTCGTAGGTGTCAAACAGGGTTTTACAGCATATCCAGCATCGCCAATACAATGATTTGGTGCAAAGTTATCCCTTGCAAACTGTTGGTACAGATCACAGGTATGTCTTGTGTGCGAATTTTAACTATTGCCTAGGTGATCTATACACACATTGAAGATACCCTGTGTATTATAGACCACATAGCAGTAGATGAGTGATAACCTTTGTGGTTTACATACCTCCTTCCAAGTTCATTAGTTAGGACCTTTATTGCCATTGTGATACACTCTATGACCCCCGCAAAATATCAGGGATACATGCTATGTGACAGAAATCCCACATTACATTGGCTGGTCCCTCTGGGGTACGGGAGAGCTGCATATGCACCTCCATATGCTGCAGCATATCACTGAGAAACTCATGGGAGTATTCTCAGAGGCAGATGCCCAATATGCCCCCACTTTTACCCCAGTAGGTTGTTTTATGGTCCCTGTAGGTAATACATGTAATGCCGTGCATCCACTGGGATAGGTACTCCATGGGGCTGCAGATGAGGCAGACATCTCCACAATCTCTTGTATGGTGTCATCATCGAAACATAGCACTAGTCTACAAGGTGTGTGTGTTGTACAGTCCATAAAATGTTAAGCATGTTTGAATGGCCCAGGAACCAAGAGTAATGTTGTACACTAGCAGGTACAATAGCGGCAATGAGAGCCTTTTGCATGCCATACAATACCTAATGCAGTGGCAGCGCAAATTAGAGATTGCCTTTAATCTGTACTTCAGCATTCAGCAGAGTTCAAATCTGTTGTGGGTAGAGCCACACTGTATCATATTCTTATGCTTATGAATTCCTCCATTATCTTGTTTTGCCTCATTAGCATACAAAGAGATGCCTCTTTTAACAATGGTGCTCATTACCATGCCATTATACACCTATTACCATACACCATGCCCAACTGTGCTGCCTGGCCTGCCAGAGTCATTTTAGCCTGTTTTCCTGAATGACAGATAGATGATGAGCAGCTACATACAGGATAAATTAATTTACCATGATGCAGCAAAGTTTAATGAAACCCAAGGAATGAGTGTACCATACCCAAGAGGCCTGTGCATTGTATGTAAAAATTAAAATGCTGTTTATAATAAAGTGTTGTTCCTTAAAGTCTAGCCACATGATTTTTGTCTTTTAGTTTTCCAGAATTATGCACACCAGAAAAGATGAAGTACATATATCCTGTGGTAGGAGAATAACTTGCCTGGCATTCGGCCTCTTTTTAGAAGGGCCCCACCTATGTAGGTTTGCTTATTTCATAATTATAACGCCAGAACAATAAGTATTTATCAACCTACAAGCTTTTCTATTTTTATATTAATTTTCTTCTCACTACTGAGCATTTTGGAAAACTGTGATAATTATATTAAATTTATAGCAGAGTGGAAAAAGCAGTCTCCATTTTCTCTGTTTACAAAGACGAGATGTTTTTTAAATGAAGGGCAAGAGTCTCATAGCAAAATATACGACATATAGGCAATAACACAACTCAAATTGCAGTGTACCAAAGAACACAAAAATTGCAGCACTAGTTGAAACAAATATAACAAATATTAAGGATTCTTGTGCATTAGAGAAAATGCAAATATATAATTTCATGAAATAAGAACACCCAGTGATCTACATAAGGGCTGGACTCTCGACTTCAGCCCTCTCAAGGTAAAAATGCTGTTTATCATTTTTAGTGTGTGTGCATGTTTTCAGACTTGGTGCATGTACAAAGTAATGACTTCTATTTATTTGTAAAACAGCTCAGTATTTTTGTATATGCTCCCATATAGAATATGGTCATTACAACTTATCACAGGTCTTTTTGCCATTTCAGAGAAGTATAAACAAATGTCTCCATAGATGCTGCTTTGACAGAGATGAAGCAGCATTTTCCATCATCTCAGACTAGATCAGTTGACAGTTGCCTGAATCAAAACATAAAGAATACTTATAGATATGACTTGTAGATAAAACAAAATTTGAGATCCCCACTGAAAGCTAGCCTGAAAGCCAAGTATTTTAATCATTAATATTTTATGTTCATCTGTCTGTATGGCTGTTTCAGAGTGCTACCCTGTACTTCTGCTATAGTAATGAGTTACAATGCATTACAGTGGTCATTATTTATTCATCAGTTTGATCATAAATCAGAGGATTGAGATGCATTCAGTCAAAGTTGCTTTAATGGTGGACACATCTGTGAATGTGCACATACATATAGGGGAGTGCATTATTCATTCATAGAAATCAAGCATCCGATATGGTCACAGTCAAAGTGGCTGTAACTGGCGGGCACTTTGTGTCTGTGTGTATTTGGGGGTGCATATAGGGCGTTTGTTATGTGTTGCACTGTTCCAACCGCAGCAAGTGAAAATGCATTAGTTTGGGCATTATTTATCGATCATATTCAGACATTCATTTTGTACACAGTCAAGTGGTTGCAATTGTTGGTCATGTGTGTATGTATGTATGTATGTATGTATACACACACAGGAGAGTAGAGGGTTGTGCTGTCCAGGTCTTGACAGCAATGAGCTGAAATGCATTACTGTGGCCATTATTGCTGCAGTTATTCATCAGATCCCAAACATCTGAGATACACATGGGTACCATTAATAAGCAAGTGTGCATGTGCCTGACCACATGTATGCATGCACACATGGGAGCACATTTGTGCAAGGGGGGGCTGCAGTGGGTTGCAGTACACACTGGTTAGCATCAAGCTGAAATGTATTACTGTCCATATTTATTCATCTGATCACAATTAGATATACGAGATGCACTAACATTGGCAATCAACTGACTATAATTAAAGGGCCCAGAAGCAGTCTGTGGATGAAGCAGCGACACTTGCCGTTATATGATCACAGTTACAGTTGGTGATCTGTCTAGTCAGAATAACGTGTTTGCACAAACAAGGTGAAACACATTGATTACTGTGATCATTTTTATTTGATTGCAAACATCTGAAAGAGTGTATTGTCAAAGTAGCTAGAATGAGAAAGTACTGAAGCAAACTGTGGATGAAAGTGACTGATCCTAGCTGCTGTTTGATCATACAGAAAGCAGACATTGACCTGCCATCATTATAGACACATGCAATTCAAGTTAGCTCCACCCATTCAGTTGCTTTCTTCAGTCTTTGCTTTAATCTTACTATACACCTATGAAGTGACAGGATGTCTGTACTACTCAATAATGAGAAAACAGAAGCAGTAAAGATGTAAGCCAGACAATGAAATGTGCTTTTTATTATAGCGGATCTTTCTGTCAAGCTGATCATTTTATATCAAATTAAACAATGCCTCCAAGACTGTGATGGTTCTTCTATTAGTCTAGAATGTCATTGGAATTATGGCAGTCTTTGTTTTAATACACAAAGAGACTTGATTCTTTAAAGGACTACTAAATTACAGTGCTAACTCAATAACTGCATTACTTCCTTTAGAGTGCTGGGCTGCTTACATTCCTGTAGATTTCTAGGTTCTCTAAATGCAGCATTATTTTGCTTGAGATAATGTTGTTAGTCTTTCACTGCATCAAATGCTGTATTACAATAAAACTGATTTAAAGCTACACTGCTGTATTAAAGGTTTGATTTTTTTCTGTGCTTAATATGGATTTCTCGAACACCAGGTATCCAGTTTCATCTAGAGCCATTTCAGTCCTTACTGTGAATGACACACGAAGGTCATGTGAACACACTAAACCATGGATGGAAAATGCTAGGCTATAAAGAGGCCAACCAGAGTGGAAAACAGCCTGCAGTAACCATTATATGGAATGAGCAAAATGTGGGATACATGAGCTGTGTCTTGCAAAATGGAAGAGAAAGGTCCATTTCTGGCTAAAATTAGATATCCACACTTACAAAGAATGTAACTGGACACATCTAAACAAGTACTACAAACTAACTTCTAGATGGTGATCTTTGTGGCTTGGAAACCTAGTTGGACAGCAGGTACTCTAAGTTAACACTGCTACTATTCAAGTTACCTGCTCTCCAATAGAAAGCTCAGTTGCTTGTCTGCTTAAACCTTTTACAGTAACAGGTTAGAAATCTAAATAATCCCTCATTCTGAGTATTTTTTTAATTGTATTTTAAAAACATTCTTCTGACTACACAGCAAGGATTTGTCTCGAATACAGTATAAAGATTTTTAGGCAAAAATTCTTGTAAAGAATATTGAATCACACTGTCCCCCTTGAAACATAATGTTAGCTGCCTACAGCTATTATCCACTGTTTTGCATTTCGTCTTGTATGCACTATGACACACACAATTCCATATTTGTTAGACTGAGCAATGAGAGCAACTAACAAAGCAATCAGAAGTTAAATTCAGCAGTGGTACAATGACGAGTACTGCTGCTTCATACTTTTATAGTTTCTTGGTTTGGTTCTTGCCTGTGGTGCCTTACAAGAGGGGTCTGCATATCCTACCTGACAGGGTGCCACAGTTTCTTCTCACACCTGAAGACTGCACTGTAGCTAAACGGGTATTACTGTAGCATTGGCCAGAGATGGGTGCAGTGTCCAATTTTACATATGGGAGCACCAAAATGGGTTGGTGCCCCTTTTAATACATTAGTTCCTATGTCTTGTACCGAGTGAATGCTGGGATTAGCTGTGGCTTCCCTGTGACCCCAAATTGGTTTAAGCAGTGAATATACTGAAATTAGCTACAAGTAGCTAGTGTCTTGATTGCTTCAACCATATCAAAATGGTTTGTTTACGTAGGTTCATTTTCCAACAGTTTTTTGAGGAGCAAGACACTGATAAAATTGGTTTGGACCTGGTGAATGCAAGCAATACAAAGTGATAACTTGCTAATATATATGCATAAAACCAGAGGCGGCTCATGCTATAGGACTGCAGCCCTCCCACCCAGAAAACAAAACTAAATAAAAGTAAAGAAACACATTACCATAATTCCTGGAAGTACTCTGCGCATGCGCGCACACTCTAGATACACAGGAACACTCTCAGCAGTCTAGATAGGGGGAAAGGCATCTCAGCCCCGAGATGACCAGCAGTCTGTATGGTGGTGACATCACAGAATGGAGGCACTCTGGACTGCAGCAGCAGGCTGGACCAATCAAGGTGCATTTAGCAGCTAACGAGGTGAGCTGGGCCAGTCGCGAGCAGGATGTGTTCGTCGGCAATGAAGGTGGATATGTAACATACTTTGCGATTACAGGGTTGCTCAATGGATGTGTTTGCTCATCGGTGTTTGTGTGCGTGTATGTATATATATATATATATATATATATATATATATATATATATATATATATATATATATAAATGCCCCAGTTGCTATATACTGGTGGCTAAAGAGAACTCATGGTGGCATGGTAGGGAATACCTCAGGCTTGAACCTTGTATGCAGGTGGCAAGGACCTGAATTCCCTACCCGCTATTTGTAAAGAATTTGCAGATTTTTGCCTCATATTTGATCTGTTCTGTTCCTCATAATATCTGTGGTTTCTAAATATTTAAATACTTAGATATTTGATGGTGCATTGTTGCCTCACAGCTACAGGTTCTCAGGTTTGATTCTTGGCTGGGGTACCTTCTGTGTGGGGGTCTGCATCTTCTCCCTGTGTTTGTGTGGGTTTGCTTTTGTGTCCTCCCATGTTACAAAGATGTGTCAGCATTATTTCTTCCTGGGCCTCTGCTGAAAATTGTTTTTTTGTTCCAAGTCAGACTGTCCTGGTTAACAAATGTTAAATAAAATTGACAAGCATTTGAATTTCAGACTTCAGGTTTCTGAATGTTTAATTCCTTACATATTTGATGGTGTAGTGTTAGCATTATTGCCTTACAGGTGCTCTGGTTTGATTCTTGGCTGGGGTGTCTTCTGTGTGGAGTCTGCATCTCCTCCGTGGGTTTGCTCTGGTGTCCTGCCATTTTACAAAGGCATGTGTCTGCAGTATTTCTCCCTGGGCCTCTGCTGAAAATTGTTTTTGTTCCATCAGACTTTCCTGGTTAACAAATGTTAAATAAATAAAATTGACAGGCATTTGAATTTCAGACTTCATATTCTTCAGAAAATACATAGTAACACAAAACCTTTTATTCTAGCAATTTTCTAAGTTTATAAGATGAATATTTGAAATTTGTCCCAATTTTTGGGACTGTATTCCCCCATTATTGGCTTCGTCCAGGTTTTTTGTTCCAAGGTTGACAGCTATGGCAAGAACTGATTCACTGAATATGTTTGAGGTCTGTATTCCCTCATTACTGGGTTTGTCCAGGTATTTTGTGCCAAGAGGTTGACAGCTATGGTGAGAACTGAATTCACTAAATGATAGCCATTTAAGTTTCAGTCTTCCTCTCTTTCACAAAGCAGCTGATTTGGCATAATGGTATGTTATTCTGACGGTTTTGCACAGGGACCTGGGCAGTAAAATGTATGGTGGTAACACAGCATGTTATTCTAGCAACTTTCCAAGACTTTACAAGCAATGTTTAATGTGTCCCTGTTTTTTGTTTTTTTGACCCCCCCCCCTATAAATTTTGGCTTTTTCCAGATTTGTTGTGCTGCAAAGTTGAGACGCAGTTGAATATTGAGTAGATTTTACAAGGAGCTGAGAGCTGCAGGGTAAGAGAAGTTTAGTGCTGCTTATGCTGAGTCTGCTTGCATTATTAATAGCACAACAGGTTGTGTACTTGCTTTTGATCCAGAAGTCTGTGGGTTTTACTCCCACAAGGGGTGAATGCTGCCGTACTGAGAATGTCCTCTTTGGTGAATATACTAACTATGAACCTGTTATCAGTTTGCCATCCATTTCCTATTGCAATATTACTAGCTTATCATTTTTTTTAATGCAATATAGGCAATTTATTCCTCAGGGGCAACAGACACTTTATTTTTCGATTAAACCATGAAATATAAAGTTGTTTGCTAGCAGCAACCTCATTAGTTACAGATCTCTTTAATGTGGAATTATTTAGATGACTTACTTCTGCAGAGCTTGTGCATATTTACTGATACTGGTAGATTGTAAAAGTTTGAGTAGTCTTTTTATGATGGAAATGTTCTCAATTTGGGCAGTTTTGTCATTATTGGTGCATGCATTTTGTTTCATTGTTTACTGGAAAAAGGTTCAAAACAATTTAAAACACCCTCTAACAACTGTACTGTATTATACAAGGAATATAATTTAATACAGTCCAGGAAGGTGCACCACACAACATGTGTATGCTTTGTGTGCAAGGGTCCTATCATTTGAAAACAGCCCAATGTTAATCTTTATACCCAAATGTATTTTCTTTGAATGTGGATTTCACTGCTGTTTCAAGGGCAGAGTTTTAATGCTAAGTCTATTTTCATTGTGACTCAAAAAGCCAAATGCAGTGCTGCTATCAGTTGAGGCAGGAGACTCACGTAAACATAAAAGAGAGCAATCCAAATCCAAGTGTGTGACCCTCCAGTGGCAATGAAACGAAAAGCAGAGATTCAAAGGAACTTCAAATAAGATGCATTCATAAAAAATAATAAAGTTTATTCCAATGAGTGGCGCCAAAGGCTTCTTCAGACTCTTAAAACAATGAATAAAACTGTTTGAATCATTTTTAAACCATCCTTAAGCTTCCTATTGGACATTACAAATTGATATGTCACATGTTATCTTGTCTTAAAGGAACAGATACTCAAAAAAGTTAACATAGTTAAATGCAACAATATTTTAAAGGAATACTTCCATCCAAATATACAATTAATGATCAGAATGTCCATGCAAATAAGTAAAATATGCATATACTCTGATACATTCTAAAAAATAAAAGGAGCATTGTGCTTGGTCCTATATCATTCTACAATCATTAAAAAACTGTTGCTACATTCATTAAAAACCCTGAACATTCTCTCTCCTCATGGTGTTAAAAACATTAAAATCCTTAGATAAACAGCAAGTTTTATCGCGTTTCAATATCTAGCATCTCTACTAAGATAGTGGTGTCGAATGCAACTTTGCATATATCAGGTTAAAAAATTAATATAGCGAGAACTCTGTACTAAAAATGTAAGCGTACCTTTACCACAAAACAACATAGCGAATATAATGTATTTCGATGTGCCTCATCAAGGAGTCAGACCTCATCATATCGGTGAAAGGCTGTTGTCCAAGATTAAAAATTCCACAAATAGGAACCTCTTAGATTCACGTAAAACAAACTGTTTACAAGTTGTAAGTGCCGTGTGCTGTAGGAACTCTGAATGCAATTGAGTACAACCTAACTTCATGCGCTATGGTAACTCAGCGTGCGGTGAGCACGTTCTAAGCATCTAAGTACTGAACAACAGAAACAATGTTTAAATTTCTAAGAAAAAAAAAAAAAAAAAGGTGAGACTATATTGCTGTCCTGTGCCTAAAATAGACAGTATTTGTAAGCACGATTATGCCTAGAAGCATATATTGATCACAAAGTGTCACTATTTAAAACAATGAAGCGTGTACATATTAATGAGTACACTTATTAAAGTGTTAAGCTGAACATGGCAGAGATGGCATTAACTAATACAAAATAAAAGATAAAACAGATAAATAGTGGAATGCTAGGCGTAACACATAAAATTGACACAATAAAGCTTGAAATTAGCACAACACATATAATAATACCTAAGTATAAAGCTCCATAGATGATAGGGTCCTAACTAGTAAAAAGCAACTACTTCCATGTACATAGTTGGTGCTAAATATAACAACATTCTAAGTTAAAAGGTCAAATGAAAAATGTGAAGAGATAAACAATCCATAACAATACTAAGCCTGTACCTAATGATAAAACAAAACTATCTATTGATGTATGGTACCTAGCTCAGTGCCAAAATAAATTCCAGCTACAGTGAACAAATATATAGGCGTATATGCATGCTTGTATATACATGTGTATATTTACACATGTATACAAGCATGCATATACGTCCTATATATTTGTTCACTGTAGCTGGAATTTATTTTAACTGAGCTAGGTACCCCATACATCAATAGATAGTTTTGTTTTATCATTAGGTACAGGCTTAGTATTGTTGATTGTTTATCTCTTCACATTTTTCATTTGACCTTTTAACTTAGAATGTTGTTATATTTAGCACCAACTATGTACATGGAAGTAGTTGCTTTTTACTAGTTAGGACCCTATCATCTATGGAGCTTTATACTTAGGTATTATTATATGTGTGCTTTGTGCTAATTTCAAGCTTTATTGTGTCAATTTTATGTGTTACCTAGCATTCCACTATTTATCTGTTTTTATCTTTTTATTTTGTATTAGTTAATGCCATCTCTGCCATGTTCAGCTTAACACTTTAATAAGTGTACTCATTAATATGTACACGCTTCATTGTTTTAAATAGTGACACTTTGTGATCAATATATGCTTCTAGGCATAATCGCTTACAAATACTGTCTATTTTAGGCACAGGACAGCACCTAATATAGTCTCACCTTTTTCTTAGAAATTTAAACATTGTTTCTGTTGTTCAGTACTTAGATGCTTAGAACGTGCTCACCGCGACGCTGAGTTACCATAGCGCATGAAGTTAGGTTGTACTCAATTGCATTCAGAGTTCCTACAGCACACGGCACTTTACAACTTGTAAACAGTTTGTTTTACGTGGAATCTAAGAGGTTCCTATTTGTGGAATTTTTTAATCTTGGACAACAGCCTTTCACCGATATGATGAGGTCTGACTCTGATGAGGCACATCGCAAATACATTATATTCGCTATGTTGTTTTGTGGTAAAGGTACGCTTACATTTTTAGTACAGAGTTCTCGCTATATTAATTTTTTAACCTGATATATGCAAAGTTGCATTCGACACACCACTATCTTAGTAGAGATGCTAGATATTGAAACGCGATAAAACTTGCTGTTTATCTAAGGATTTTAATGTTTTTAACACCATGAGGAGAGAGAATGTTCAGGGTTTTTAATTAATGTAGCAACAGTTTTTTAATGATTGTAGAATGATATAGGACCAAGCACAATGCTCCTTTTATTTTTTAGAATGTATCAGGGTATATGCATATTTTTTACTTATTTGCATGGACATTCTGATCATTAATTGTATATTTGGATGGAAGTATTCCTTTTAAATATTGTTGCATTTAACTATGTTAACTTTTTTGAGTATCTGTTCCTTTAAGACAAGATAACATGTGACATATCAATTTGTAATGTCCAATAGGAAGCTTAAGGATGGTTTAAAAATGATTCAAACAGTTTTATTCATTGTTTTAAGAGTCTGAAGAAGCCTTTGGCGAAAGCGCTCACTCATTGGAATAAACTTTATTATTTTTTATGAATGCATCTTATTTGAAGTTCCTTTGAATCTCTGCTTTTCGTTTCATTGCCACTGGAGGGTCACACACTTGGATTTGGATTATTTTCATTGTGAGACTGCATTGCTTTGTTTAGCAGATGTTTTAGTGTTTGTGCTGTAAAATACAAAATAAAACTTTCAAATGAAATCCAAATCATCGGAGAAGTAAAGCAGTATGCACATTGCAGTGTTTATGGTAAATGGGGTGAAACAGCCAAGTAATGGGACATTGGAATGGCTGCAGGGGGTGGCTCCATTCAACCGTGATTTTGAGGGGGGGGGTGGCAAATTCAGACAGCCCCTCTGAACTATACCTCTCAACTGTCCAGATTTTCACAGAATTAATAGATTTTTGATTCTTCTTTTTGATTTGTTCCTCATAAAAAATTGTGGTTTTCTGGCAAATCGTTTAGGAATTATGTCACACAGACATCGAGTTTCAGACTTCATAACCTTCAGAAAAATGCATGCTAAAGCAAGACATCTTCTATCAACTGAATTTATACAAGAGCAATTTGTAGTACTATTTGTATATTCCCCCAATATATTTGGCCTTGTCCAGATTTCCTGCATTAACAGGTTGAGAGGTACATGCAAAATGCTTTACAGAATTGGGTATATCCAAACCTCTCAACTGTCCCTGATTTTGGCTCAAAATGTTGCTCTCCCTCTAATCCGTCCGCAAAATGTCAGTTTTGGAAGAAAACATAAGAGAGTTATAGATTACTTTTATTTCAGAAATGCATGTAGATTTGTTTATTTTGTCAGTTGCTCAAGCTAACAGTGCTAATATTAAAAAGTGTCCCTTCTTTGACAGTTTTCCATCTGTATTGTGTGACTGCTTTATATTTTTGCATCACATTTTTGGTCCATTTTTCATAAAATTGTGTTTTTCTGGCAAATTAGTGGCAAATCATTAAAGATTGAAGTTAGAAAATGACAGACACTTCAGTTTCGGATTTCATACCCTTCAGAAAATTTATTCTAATGCAAGACCTTCTATTCTATTAGAAGGTTTATAAGAACAATATTTAAATATTGTCCTTAATTTTGGGCCTGACTTTGTCCAGATTTCTTGCTCTGAGGTTGAGAGGTATGACAAATGTGTCAGGGCCATTGCAGTCAGCCAGAGACATTTCAAGCTGTGACATACTTGTTGCACCCCACTCCCCCATGTAGTGACTCTGGATGTGTCCAAGCAAGGCAAGGAGCAGTTATGCAGTGTAAGTGTGCAGAGTGCCCCCCCCCCTATCTGAGGTAGACTCAAGTACTACATTGGCTTTTCATCTGTCTTGCTTGATTTTGCAGAATGTTCTGGTTTTCTGTCATTTTTATACTGTTGATTATACTTCCTATTATTCAGAAAGTGCCTGTTGCTCTATGTTTAAGTAGCAATGATTTCATGACCAACAGGTAAGCTTGTCTGAGATTGTAAGATGTAAGTAAGCTTACTGTTAAAGAATTACCAACACTGAAAGCCTTTTTGTTGTTGCCATGCAGAGAATACTTGCATAACTTGATAACATATAAGCCTTTGGTATTGAAATGCATATGACAGTATTTGTAATAAAGGACAGGATTACAGTATTTTAAGAAGCTCATTACCTTTGTCGGAGTCTTGCAGTCATCTTTGCAGGCTTTACCCATAAACTAAACAAAATGCCAATCTATCATGCGTGGTCCATAACCTGTGCAGTAATCCTTTAAGCAATTTATCTTGAGCTCGTTTCTTGTTTGCTGTTCATTTTTTTACTTTGATCATGTTTTCCCAATGAAACAAGTAGATACTTGTCAGGCAGCAGGTCTTTTTTGGATAAGAAACATTTTTACAAGTGGGGGTATCACTGCTACTTTCAGCATATTACTTGGTACTTTAATAAAGCTGAATATAAATTATAATTAGAACTGCAGTGCAAGGAGAAGTGGTTTGAGTTGAGTGCTGCTTGTTTTTCTTATACTTGATTTTGACTGGCATTCCAGTAATGCATTTAAAAAGGATTTTTTTTTCATGCCTCACAGCCTTTTTGTTTCAATCTAGGTATTAAGTAAGCTGTCATGCAGCCAAAGCATTGAAATTTTTTTTTTCTTCTACACTTCATTTTGTCTTGATTGGTCTCTCATAATGACGGTTTGGCACCCAGGGCAGCATATTTAAAGTTCCATTTTTTTTTTGGTTTTGAACATAGCTCCTCCCCTTCTAGTTGGCAGCACCCCTTCCCATTGGCCACAGCCATTCAGCTGTCTCCTACAGCCCCCCTTCGATTTGAAGTCACCAGCCGCCACTGCATAAAACATCTACAAAGGCATTTACAAACATCTTACTAGTGAATCATGGGGGACAAGTACATTTCCCCTAAAAAATGGAATATCTTAAAACACTGGCTTAAAAATCCACAGTGGTCTTTAATGGCATATGCATACCAACAAGCTAGATTCTGCTAGGCTAGTCAAATGCAATGGAATAAGTACCACAAAAGATCTGGAATAACAGAATACAAAGCAACTGTGCGTTACTGTCAAGACTTTATTTTCAGTGTTACACAAAGGTCAGTAGGAACTAGTATAAAGGAAAAAGGACACTATTTACAGGCAGTACAGATCTGGTGCCACCAAACCAGCTACACGCTGTGTATCTTTCTTCAGTGCTGACAAACTGGGGTGGAGAAACAAACCTTTTACATACATCACAAGACAGGGGAAAAACAAGAGCCATTAGGTTTGTCTATCCTTCTGAGAAGGGGAAATGGGACTACTGATTGCTGTTGGACTATCCCAGGCTAAACACTGGCATGCATCATACTTCAAATGCAAGAAAAGGGGGGGTATTTAAATGTGCCCTTACTGCAAACATTTAGGAATTATGCAAACATTCCATGAAAAAGGATAACTGTCTACATTCAATAGTTCAGTCGGTTGTAAAGCCAAGTTAAGGCAAGTCTTCCTCCAAGTCAGATTGAACTGAATTAAAGTTCATGTGCTAGAATACCATTCACTGGCCATTAAATAAAGGTCTCTAACTTGAAAGACTTCTATTAGGATAACTGATGCTGTGGGACAGGAATAAATGCAATAGAAGCTGTGAAAGAAGACAGACAGAAAGGAATAGTGATATTCAGTTGCTGCTTAACTTCATTATCTGATAATGCCCACACGGTTCCCCTATGACAGATTGCAAACCAACATCTTAAACTGAACTGATCAAGAACATAACAACTTAATTACCACAGGAGCAGATTAAAACACACTTTTGTACAAGCAAAGCCACCACACACCCCCTTACATGCATGCACACATATGCTAAATCTGTAGTCACACAGCAATGAAAGGAGACACTCCCCAGTAAGATGCAAGCTGTCAAACACGATCCTTCTATGTCTACATTACAATGAAGTTATCAAGCAAGTGTGAATTTCATATTTGATAGAGCACTTCTGATCAAACTGGCATTGTCTGCTCCTATGTACAGCTACAAAGGAAAAAAGCTGTGACTTCAACACCTGTAACAAGAAGCGTAAACATATTTTGTCCTTTTCCAATATCTGCATTTCTGTTTGTAACAGAAATTACAAATAATCAAGACATTAGTAAAATCAATGTCAACAAAATATCCAATCATCCATTCTTAAGAATGTATGCCCTCAGAGTGACCCAAGATAAGGTTCAACCATGAGAAGGGAAAAAAAAACACACCAGTGTCTTTCAGCTGCAAACTATACCACCATAAGAACACAGGTGTCCCAGTCTAGCAGCCATACTTCACAACCATTGAAACTATTTACTTTCTAGTGGGGAAAAAACAACATCTGCAAAATATATACTCCGTTTGCATGTTTAATTACCTTCACATATTAACTCAGCATCTTGGATTTGCATTTGCTCTAGACAGGAAAGTTAATTATATGCAATCTAGCCTTCAGCCAAAAATACAAAGGAAGTGTGTAGTTTCACACACATTTATGCCTACTATATGCAATCACAGTAGCATGGCTGGTGCAGAGGAAATAGGTTTGCAAATACAAGCATCACCGTAACTTGCATATACAAGCATGACCATAGCAAAAAGTGAAAAATAAACTTTTGTATTTAAAGTAGTTAGCAAAAGTAGGATGCTTGCCACACAGTTCACCATGACTTTTCAACATAAAGGAAGCACGCCAAGGCAAAATTATTTTGCAGCTAATCTGCTATTGCCTAGAAAATTGTAGAACTTATACTGACACAAGTTGCAGATTCTTCACTGGGTCTTTAGTGAAGGTGCAGGACTGGAAAGGCTAACTACAGTGGCTACACTGACTATTGGCAGCCCTCAGTGACGGCAGACAGTCCTAGCTGAATGCAGATTACAAAAGTCTGGTCAATTTGTTTTTGTCATCCACAATATCCTCTGCGACAGACATTGTTGTGGTAAGAAGTGTCTGTAGACTCTGAAGTCGCCATTACTTTTAAAAAGTATACTACAGAAAAAAGTTATTAAGAGAAGCGGTATCTGATGTCCTGGGCAAGTATTGTTGCACTAATTAAAAAGAAGTGCCACCTGCTGTATTCCTATCTCGCTTTCTGCTTCAAGTAATTCCCATGGAAAACAGTCATCGGATATGGAAAAACTAGCAAAATGCAAAGCAGAACTAATAAAACCAATGTGCAGAATGCAACTGTCTGCTGCAGAATGTTTGCTCCCAGACTGTAAGGAATATAATAGCTGCATGATCTGGATTGTTAAAAAAAAAAAAAAAAAAAAAAAACTGTCAGTTTGAAACAGACTTTAGACATCCATAAAATTAAACCCAGACACCCTCTGTGGTTGTCCCACTGGTGAGATACAGAAAAATTCTTTTAACACCCCTCTCCTCCTTCTCCATTTTCCAGCACTGTACAAGGATTCTGGATTAGAATTCTAGTGGAAAAAGGCAGTTTAAATTCACACTCACTTTGAGTGACTCACCAACTCTCATACACACAGACTTAAATCAAGAATTCCAAACCCCTCTTCCATTTTGTTTGCAAGCAGCAGCTTATAAAGCCAGATACAGCACAACACAACCTAGGGAGCTGCATATGGTCTAGACCAGCTAAAAAAAAAATAAAATGTAGTCTATGTCAGCATGCACAAAACATACATACGCATCACATCATGTATTTAGAAAGCATGAACACAAGTTGGCAGGTTTGATTTTACCAAATTACTACATGAGCAAGTAAGCCACCACCACATCACATATGGAGTGATTCAGTAGTGTGCGCATGCATAAAAATGCCCCGAAGTGACTTTACTCAGAGTCAAACCCAGAACCTTTGGAGTCAAAGACCTGGACTTGACCCTCCACATCAACTGCTACTGCCAGTCCTCCTGAGATTGCAATCTGCCAAAGTCAGTTATAAAACACTTTACTGTTTTATAGTTCATTTCAGTGGTGCAACAGGTAGCACACACTTGCCTTTGGTTCAGAAGGCTGTGGGTTCTATTCTCACATTAGGTGTATCAATTGCTGACACTGCAGTGCAGCAAAACAGGTGTGCTGCACTCCTGAGTGTGTTGCCCTTTTGATGAGATTGTTCCATGATGCTCTAGCCAAATTTCCCTAGTAGTACAAATACCACGTTGAGTATTCTCTGGAAAGAAGTCACTAGCCTAATGGGGCTAACCCAGTTAAAGGATAAATTAAGAAAAAATATATTGATTCAAAACCTGTTACTCGGTTAACTTGAAGAGATTTACAGTAGTCGGCTCTTATCAACCTCCACTTTTGCAGAATATCTGTGATTTTCCCTCATTTCTGCCCTGTTCTTGAGCAAGTTATTTAACCAGACAGTACTTTTCGGTTACTGGAAAATTGGACTAGGCTCCTCAATGGTCCACAGGACTGCAAGCCTGATAAATACTGGGGTTCATGGGTAGTTATGATATAAAGGAAGAAAACGGATTGTAGTAAACAGGAGCATCATCGTATGAGCTACGTTTTGTATGTCATGCTTGGCTTCCACGTTCCACTGAATGTCAATGTGTTTATAATTTTGCTGTGAGTAAAGTGGACAGAAGGAAGTCTAAGAGTTTAATTTTAATATTTTACCCATGAATACACTCATAATTTAGCTTTTTTTTTTTTTTTTTGCAAGCACACAAGTATGAAATGCATTGTTTGGGCTACAACAGCTGGTCTCTCTCTCTCTTAATGCAGATGAGTAAGGCTACAAGGTCTTAAAGACCTGGCTTCCTGTAGTACATGGTTTGATTCCCTCAGTGTTCCATTAGTCTTACATGCGACTCTAAGTTATTTTATCTGACAGTACTCCTGAGCTGCTCATGAAAATGAGCACTTGGATCAAGTGCGTTTTCCCAGGCTGCTCGCAGACAAGTTACACATTTGTTTTTTTTTAATTCCTGCACCCATGTCATACACCCCAATTAGTTCTTCACTATATGCTGTAGAGTATGAATCCCAGCTCATTTATTGTACTATAATGGGTTGCCAGATGCATTTTCACTAAATGTGAGTTTCAAGTAAAATAAGTTTACAGTTTTTTATGCTAGGTCAACTGGGTGCATTTTGTTTAGAAAATAGACGTCCGTGTTTTTTCTGTAAAATCTGAAAATCGTGTTTTAAATGAAATCAAAACCTTTATGTTAACTGTAAAAGTAACAAAACTAGTACACACTGACAGGTTTGAACAGTGTTTATGGCAACATTGGAGTGACAGACATGTAATGGGATTTTGGTATGGCTGACAGAAGTCCGACTCATTACCATGCATAGGGCACCATTTATCCACTGTCTGACTCTGACTTATGAGATGTATGCTGCAACAGTACAGCATTATTTATTTGCCATTCAAGTAGGCCAGACTTGTACTGAGTAAAGTCAGATGGGATAGCTATTCTTTATGACAGAGATTACCTGGGGATATTAAAAAAGGGGTGAAATGAAAGCATGCAAGCCCCCACCCTCACAAAAAAAGGATAGTGTATGCAGCATGATTTTGTATGGCTTGTAGGTTATTGAACGAAAGCTGTTACAGCATTTATATGGTCTTTAATGGCATTGTTTTGTTCATTATACTTAATGAATTAGTTCATGCAAAGAGGTTAACATTTGTCAGGTCATGTAGTCTGCATTATTTCGAGTGATAGAAACCATCTGACCTTCGGCATCCATTATGTAGTTATTGTTGCATATTCTTGTGATAGACTTCTCTAGAAAATTGTATTCTAAAGGATTTCCTGTATTTAGTTAAAATGGTTACTCTAGCTGTTCGCACACAGGAGTAAAGTTTGTACTTGTTAATGAGATGCTTCCTGTTGCAAGGATGCAGGGTTTGAATTTTTCCATCTTCATCAACCTACTGTGTAACACTGAGTTAGTCACTTAACCAAACAGTGCTTTGGAGGAACTTGTAATTTTGGCTAATTTTACACCTATCAAGTATGAAACTGCTTTTGTTGTTAGGCATTCCCTATTGCATAGCTGAGAATTATGGCATCACCAACTTTTTAATGTAATATAGGCAGTTTATTCTTAAAGCGCAGCAGCCACTGCATTTGTAGGTAAAGCACTGAAATGCTAATCGTTTGCCAGTAGCAACCAAAGCATTTGTAATACTTTTCTTTTATGGCTTCTGCAAAGACTTGGCATATGTCATCAGGTAGTCAATATTTCTGATGCCATCATAAATAATTTTATTCAAACTTTGCAACACATAGCTGGGTCTTATAGTAGGCTACCTCTCAACTGCACAGATTTTTGCAGAACATCCAGATTTTTGCCTATTTTTGGTCTATTCCTGAAAACATTGTGGTTTTCTAGAAAATATTGGAAATTGAAGTCACTAACAGGTGGATTGGACACTCTAAACTGGCCCTAGGTGTGAGTGTGTGTGTGTGTGTCTGCCTTCTGTGGAAGGTTGGGCATCGGGCTGGCAACTCGACACTGTAAAACTCCACTGCCAATCATGAGCGGACAGGTGATCCACTGTGGCGACCCCTAAAGCCGAAAGAAGAAGTCACTAAATGACACATTTGAGTTTCAGACTTTATATCCTTCAGAAAATGAATAATTATGCAAAATCTGTTATTCTAGCAACTTTCTAAGTTTATAGGAGCAATATTTAAATTCTGTCCCCATTTTTGGGATTTTGTTCCCCCATTTTTTCTGGCTTTGTTCAAATTTCTCGCACCAAGAGGTTGAGAGGTATGTATGCTAGTGATCTTTATGTAATTTAGTACATAAAATTTTTTTTCTTTGCACAAAAAGTTTACACACTCAAAGTAGCTATAACTGCTGGTGGGGGTGAAAGGTTCTCTGGGTTATGCTCTTGTATGGTCTTTTTAAATAGTCAATCTAGCTTTGCAGGACATGCCCATGAAGGTGTCCATTAAGTTTGAATTACTTTGGCTACTGCACATTTGTGTGAAACAAGTTTGAAACATCTGGACTTTGGATAATGTTATTAACATGTTGACACTGATATCTGAAAAGGATGCAGTCAGTGGATCTTTAATTACTGGGTTTGGGGGATGAATGTGAATAGAATACAACCGATCTTGCTGGGATAAAGTTAAAAAGTTCATCTTTGCAGGATTAGTGTGTGTGACGCAAATTGGAACAAGTTACTGTGATAATTTTTATCACAGATGTGAATGTGTACACATTTGATAAATTAGCCATAACCATGTATGGGTATTGCTGGATTATAATGGCAGCAGTTTGAATAGCCTTTTATGAATGAAATGTTTGGAAATGGATCATTTTGTCATTAATTGGTTCATACATCTTGTTTCACTGCTTACTCGACAAATGGAAAACAAAAATACAAATTTAAAATGCACTCTAACAATGTTGTAATAAACATGAAATATAATTTAAACAACCACAAAAGGTTAATCAGAGACTACATGCATTACACATGGTCCTAAAAAATGTGTACCGGGGGGGGCCCATGATTTTGAGAACAAGCCAGGACCCAAGGAACATTTAATCCACCACTGGATGCATTTTTAATGAAGTAAGTTTCAGGGGAACCTAGCATAGTCTATTTTCAGTGAGAGACTGTTTTGCTTTATTTAATTAAGGACCATCAGTGCTTGTGCAATAAAAGTTGAAATACAAGTTTTAATTTAATCCAAATATTGGTAATTATTCTAAAAGTAAAGAAAATAGTATGCTTGCACAGTGTTTATAGTAATTTTTAGAAGAGACAGATAATTTAACACTGAAATTATTACCCTGCCTAGGGCCCCATTTGACCATGAACTGGCTATGCTTACAGTTTTATTTCTCTCACAATATTCTTACTATCAAACATCATGGACTAAAGTATGAAATCTGGAGGAAGCTTCCATAATTACTTCATCAGGTATTATCTTATGAAGGTCATAAAAAACATATCAGGTGGTTCAGAAAATTGTAGTTATTCTTCCAAGTTCAACTTTGTATGAAGCATGTTGCAAGGCACATTTCCTGATAATGCATCCCTGATGGTGACGAGAGCTTGCAGGAACTGGATACAAAGAAAGGCTGATTTTCTAGAAGAGCTAAATCACTTGCAAAAGTGATTGATGGAACCACATTGCATTCATTGTATGCCTACTTTTGGAACATTTATATCACCTGCAAAGAGAGATGCTAGGGAGCACAAAAAATAATTTCTTGATTGGACTGCACCACCATGATCAGCTCCTGTACAATAAACGGGCAAGAGTTACTTTGAATGGTGAAAGGGTTAGAATTTATTTTATTTATTTTACATTTGTTTCCTGGGAGAGTCAAGACTGGGCATAAGACCATTTTTCAGTGGTGGTCCGGGGAGAAAAGCTCCATTGTTAAACTATTTTGTTAGTAGAAAGAAAATTGTATAATACAATAAAGAAAAGAAATAGTAACAGACATTCATAACTATAAAAAGAATAGAACAGAATAAACTGGTCAAGTGAGAGACCAGACCTATAGTCTTGTATAACAATGCTTCTAGAAGACGGCTCTTACAGTAGTAGCAGGTAGTGACATTGTATACAATAAGAGTGCAATTACGATACTTAGTCATATACAGGTAGCATAGCAAACGGAAGACTTAAATCTGGAAGATCTTAACAGTGAGAAAGAAAAAAAAAACAAGGTCATACAGCTTAAAGTCAGTGCTCATTACATATGCAATTAAAATTTTAATATCAGCTAGTTCCATGGTTTGGGCTACCCATGCCCAGTACATGTACAAGTCCAGGAATTGGCAAGTTGGGCTTTAATGTGATGCTTGAAATTTTTTAAGCTAAATATAGTTCTAACGTCAAGTGGTAAGGCATTCCACAGTTTAGCAATGTAGGAGGAGTATAGAGAGTCACCTGAGCTATTTTTACTCCTGGTTACTTCAATTAGAGCTTTATTAGTGTATCTTAGTGGATGGGTACTTGTATGGGGATTGAGTAGGCCTTGTAGAGCTGGTGTTTTATCAGGTTTATAGTACATTTGATGGGCGGTAGAGAGTTGGGTGAGAATGAGATGGTGGGATAGTTCTAACCAAGATAGTTATCTTAGGGCCTTACAATGATAGGTTCTAGGAGGACAGCTAGTGGCAAATTTAGCTATTTTATAACAGGCTTGCTTAGGTCTGATTTGGAGAGGTTGGTAAGGATGGGTGAGGCATATAGTAAAGTTGACAGAAGAGGTCTGGCTGTGGTTATTCTGGAGTTTGTGGTTCAGTAGTTTTTGCATCTTTATAAAAGGTACCTATTTTCGTGTGTACTTTTTTTTTACAGTCTGGACAATTTGCAAGCTGAACTTCAGATTTTGATCAACAACAACAACACCGGAAGTTGGGTGGATGGTACTGGTTCAAAGTCGCATTACTGGATGTGATATTGAATTAAATGGATTGGGTTTTGAATGTAGTGTGGAAGAGCATGAGTTTAGTTTTATTTGGGTTCAAGATTAAATTGGGCATCTGCCAAACATGATTCAATAGCTATGAAGGATGTTTGGGTTAAGTTCTGTAGTTCAGGTAGAGTTGGGGCAGAATGTAGACAGTGGAGTCATCTGCATACTATATAAGGGTGACTAGAGTTGCAGCATTATGGAGATTTGTAAACAGGTTAAAAAGGACGGGGCCAAGAATAGACACTCGAGGCATGCCCATAGTCACTGGTCATAAGGGAGAAAGAGCTTTGTTCCACCTTACCACTTGTTGCCAATCTATAAGGAAGTTCTGAAACCAGGCTAGAGTGGAGTAGCTTAGATTCAGGTTGAACAAGGCAGTCAGCAGTTTGTTAGGAGACACTGTATCGAAGGCTTTTGAGAAGTCTAAAAAGATTACTGATACTAGCTCACCTTTATTTCCAAGTTAACTGATGGTGTTAGTGAAGCTAATTAAGGGCTGTGGTAAGGGTGAAAGCCATGCTGAGTATTTGTAAGTAATTTATTGTCTAGGAGATGGTTAAGTATTTGGGTGTGAACACATCCTTCAAAGATTTCTGATAGATGGGATAGGATTGCTATGGGGCGATAGTAAGAGAAGTCAGTGGAGGGACCTCATTTGTGTAGGGCTATGATGCGAGTGATTTTCCAAAGAGTGGGGATGCTTTGCTTGGATATGGAATAGTTAATTAGTAGGGAAACTGGATAGGAGATGGCTTCAGCTGCTATTTTTAAGTATGGTGAGGGTAGGTTGTCAGCTGCCAGGGTTGTGGGTTTTAGCCTGAGCAAGTATTTGTGTATGTTGGGACTGGTTTCAAGGAGAATGTGTTGTTATTATCTAGTAGAGAGGTTAAGATGATGGGCAGTGATGGGAAGCTTTGGTTAGTAAGGATTTTGATGGAGTCAATTAAGTATTTATTAAACTGGGTAGCAATACATTCTAGGGGATTACTTGCGGTTGGTCGAGGGGACTTATTTTGACCTGGTTGTAGTATTTTATTTAAATTGGTGCAGAAGTACTGAGGATTATTTTGGTATTTAGCTTGTAAGCTAGTATAGTAATTCTTCTTATCAAGTCTTATTTGGGTTTTGGCTTTGTTTGAGATACTTCCGGTAAGTAAATATTGATTTTCTGTGGGTCCATTCGTGCCACACTTTATCCCTTTCTTTTAGGAGTGATTTTGTCAGTTTAGTGAGCCAAGGAGAGTAATTAGATTTTGCTCATATTGTCCTGATGGGGGCTATGTTATTTAAGATATTTAAAAATGTGGTGTTAAAGTAGTCGACTGCAATGTCCAGGGATAACGTTTTGAGGGGTTTCCAGTTGCAGAGCGTAAGGGATGTTATGAAATCTTGATGCCTGAAATTTTTGGTGTTGCCAATTTGGTAAATAGGTGGGGGGTTTTTTGTAGGATTTGCCTGATGATGTATAATGTATGTTGGGAGGTGGTCACTGAGTGAATCGGGGAGGGTACCCGAACTATAGGAAAGTGTGGAGTACTTGGTGAGACTCCAGTCAAGGACAGTTTCCTTTTTTGTAGCTTTATTAAACCTTGTTGTGGTTTGAATTAATTAGCTAAAGCCATAGAGGTTGATATGGGTAGTAGGGTGGTCAGAGTTACAGGAGTACCAGTTAATATTGAAGTACCCTAGCATAATGTTCTCTTGTGGGAGGTCATTGGAAGACCATTGTAGGATGGTTTAAAGTTAGTCTATGTTGTTGCCAGGAAGAAAATAGGCACCTACGATGTTGATATTAAGGTATTAGAAGTTAAAAGAAAAAAAAAAATCAAAATGGTTTGTTGAATATCTACCTGGGCTGAAAAATCACACACAAGCTTGAGCAGCTGAAGCTGGAGTTTTCTGTGACTACTTCCCTGTAGTGTCTGGTGACCTCAGGGCAAGAGGGGGGGGGGCTGCAGGAGGCATCTTGAGTCGGGGTAATTAGAATGGGGTAGAGCTCTATTACAACAGGTCAATGACCATTCATGACCAAACAGATGGAGTCATTCACATTCACCACACATTGCCCCAGTACCCATTCATTATAGCCACTTTACAAGATTTATACATATCACAGGTTTGACAGCAACTCAGCCTTAATTGAAATGGGACTTGTATTCTTTTTAATAAAGAGACTGAGAGGAGGCCAAAGCCCCAAAAGGCAATTTCTAATTACTCTAATCCACCTAACTTAATACAACAGGTGATTACTCTAATCCACCTAACTTAATACAACAGGTGATTACTCTAATCCACCTAACTTAATACAACAGGTGATTACTCTAATCCACCTAACTTAATACAACAGGTGATTACTCTAATCCACCTAACTTAATACAACAGGTGATTACTCTAATCCACCTAACTTAATACAACAGGTGATTACTCTAATCCACCTAACTTAATACAACAGGTGATTACTCTAATCCACCTAACTTAATACAACAGGTGATTACTCTAATCCACCTAACTTAATACAACAGGTGATTACTCTAATCCACCTAACTTAATACAACAGGTGATTACTCTAATCCACCTAACTTAATGCAACAGGTGATTACTCTAATCCACCTAACTTAATACAACAGGTGATTACTCTAATCCACCTAACTTAATACAACAGGTGATTACTCTAATCCACCTAACTTAATACAACAGGTGATTACTCTAATCCACCTAACTTAATACAAAAGGTGATTACTCTAATCCACCTAACTTAATACAACAGGTGATTACTCTAATCCACCTAACTTAATACAACAGGTGATTACTCTAATCCACCTAACTTAATACAACAGGTGATTACTCTAATCCACCTAACTTAATACAACAGGTGATTACTCTAATCCACCTAACTTAATACA